>NW_020897693.1:31875926-32075310 GCF_003984885.1 Neopelma chrysocephalum | reverse complement strand
CCCCCCCCCCCCCCCCCCCCCCGTTATCTGTAGGGTGGGCATTGCTTCTGTGGACTGACCTACCAGCCTTATCTCAAAAGCCTCTGGTATCAGCTTTGGGAAGGACAGTTGTCAGTCATGATGATGGCACTGGAAGGGTCATTCAGCTCTGTATAGAGGAGGTGGAGTTTGGGTAGTGCTGCCACTCAATCAAAATAACATCCTGTAGCAAAAGCAATCAATTAAACAGATCTAATTGGAAAAAAAAAGGTCAGAAAAAAGACAAAGTATTGATCAATGACTAGACTAAAACAGCACTTTAGAATAAAAAAATATGTATTTTGAATTAACAAGCAATGAAGAAAATTTTGAACTAGTACACCAGAAAAAGTACTTCCAGAAACATCAAGGTAAATTAACTTGTAGCAAATCCAGAGTACTCACCAATTTAGGGCATTGCAAACCCTCACTTTGAAAGACTTGCCATGCATTCTTAAGTCTTCAGTTTTATTTGTTTTTAATTTTCCCCTGTTTGCTGCAATCAATAGAAATTAGGCATACTTAGTAATTCACTGAAGTTCCCTAGCACTTTGAAGGATTGACACAACCACAAACTCTCTGAGAGATTTTGGGCATCTGGGCAAAGATTCTCAATTGATCATCTCTCAAAGGTGTGGTCTCTTGCCCAAGGCAAGAGTAATTTAAAAGCTCTGGAAGTTTATAATCCATAGTCTGAGGATACACGATATGACCATCCACCGTAAAAAATACTACACTTATCCTAGTTACAGGGACCAGTTTATCGCTATGTGGGTATAACCAAAATTGTGCATTCTACGCACTCTCTGTAATTTCTGATGGACTGTTAATAATGGATCATTTGCAGCAGTGTCCAGGGCACACCTGACACCGCAGGCTACAAGGTGGGTGTTAAAGAAACCCTGTGACGCAGGGGAGTGTTTAATTGTCTTCACACCAATGACTCAGATGTGATAACTCCCCTCTGGGGAGGTATTAGCACCTTCACATCCAGCCTGAGGGGTCATCTTTGCTAATGGGACTGGCATAATAGGTAGCTGCAATGACCTAGACCATCAGAGACTCCAAAAAAATCCCATGACTCACAGAGTTAAATCACCCATTGTGAAATTCCCTGCCCTGGGGGAGGTCTTGAGCATTTCCACCTGAACCTGAACATATATAATCTTTGGGTTTGGGAACCACTCATTGGATCCAGAGGAGAACCATAACTTCAACAGGACTGCATCTCTTGACAAGACTGCAATCATTATTTCAGCAGAACTGCGACCATCATCCAGGCCAACAGGTTTCCTTTCCACCCAGGGGGGCCACATGGTGCTCAGCACAGGGGCTAACAAACACCATTCTGTTCTTGTCCCAGCCTGCCAGGTTATACACCTGTCTTTTGGAGTTAAAACCAGTTTTCTTTATATCATTGTATTTATTGTAATCTCTTTAGTAAATTGTAACTCTGACTTGTAATCTCTTGAGTTGGGTTCATTTCTCCCTCTGGTTTACTTTTAAACCAACATGACACTATAAAAAAAGGTAAAATATTTCCCTCAGACAAAAGCAAGATCATATTTTGTTCTGTGTTTGTGATGTTTCCAGAGTATCTGGGCCCTAAATACCTATTTGACATCTTCATTGTTATTGCAATAAAAATTATGACAATATAAGGCAATTAACTCCAGATACTTGAATAAGAAGTGAACAATAACTTCAAAATAATTAAAACAATTCAAAGTAATGCAGATTACATCTGAGAATGACAGATAAAAATACTTGACAAGAGTCTACTCATGTAAATAAAAATCAGTTTAGAACAGCCATTACATTTTATATGCTTACCAGTAAAGAATTTTACTATTTTCATAAAAATGTGTCTATACATAGATGTATGAAAAAATGATCTGTAATAATGAGGAACCTCAATGCAACTGAAAAGATTACAACAATTTTCTATTTCTAAGATTGCACATTTGCATATACTCTTTTGTAATCTATGTAAGTTTGTATTAACAAATTACTCATTTTCTTTACAATTTTTTAAAAATAGATGTTCTAGCTTTTGAATGTACCTAACATTTTTGCAAAATGGTCCATAGAGAAATTCAGATAAGCAACTTCTGTGCCACTGTTTTTAAAAATGTTGTTCTACAATTGGTTATTAATGAGCAAATTTATTATTAATTTTTAACTTGGTTTTGTGAATTTTCATGTGCCAGTAACATTACATGACCTAAAATCACTGAAAAATTCAGGGTGATTTAAGACTACAAGCTGTCTTGTAGTAGACTCTAGCTTTTGAGGATCACTCTATTCATTAAAAGGCAGGAAAAGTTCAGCTCGAGCATTATAGTGAAAACTAAGAAGTAGGGAGGTTGTAACTTTTCAATGAAGATGGAAGCAATAAGGTTTTATGTATATGAATGACTATTTGTTTTCCTCTTGAGGAAATTATTCAAATTGTCCCCTAGTTTCCAAAAAAACCCACAAACTATTAAAATAGCAAACTTAGAGATCCTCTCACATTATAATTTTCCCATACCAGTCAATATTTATGACTGATAGCCTTTATGGCACCTATCACAATGCTTTAAATGGCTTTTTCTAGAAAGACACTCATCAAAAATGATTAAGGAGAGTTTCTACATGTGATATATTTCCCTTTACCGCAGCACATGCTTCAGAGACCTGATTACTGGTAAAGCACAGATAAAAGCTATAACAGAATGGTGGTCAAACAAGTGGAGCCTATAAAGTATGCACTCCTCTTTTGTTTGCTGCTATACAAAAACTGAATAGACAAGCCCTTTTGCAAACTTGCAGAGGACCAACTTTTTCCCTACCCCCCACTCCTGGGAATAAGCCATTTTAATTATTGAAGTTTTTTTGTTTAATCTTCTACCAACAAGTAATATGAATATTTTATACAACACTGATGAATGCTTAACTAATACAGTTCTTCATACAAATGCAAACTTCCTTTTTACTGGCCTCTGGTGACTATGCTTCTAGTGCCAGAGTGGCATCATTCAGCTCCAGTTGCTATAGCATTTTCAAGAACCTCTCTGTTCTTGTCATAAATTATCTTTAAGTGAAAAAAGCTCCAAGGAGGTCTGCAGCAAACTGTATCATATAATGGATTTCTAAGCTGTGGTAGAAAACACTCATCCTACTTATATTCTTCTACCATCGATTGTTTAGTGACCCTTCTTTGGGATACAGATGAGCATAACCCTGAAAAATGTTTGTGTTGTCTTTCTCTTGTTGGCAGCCTGCAGCCTGCATGATCTAATAAATATTGGCAGGACCAAATGAAATAATATAGAAGAGCTTCTCTTCTTTAAAGTCCATAGACCAAGAGACTCTTGTCACTTGTTAATATCTCCATCAAACAGTGAAGTGTTAACATATGTGATACGACCATGCAATCAAGTAAGGACCGATTTGTTGACTAATTAAACCAACACAACAAGCTCTTTAGCACCTACAAGTGACAAGTTTAGAGCAGGCAAGTGGAAACTCTCAATTGAGTCCCCTTTTATGAGACTATCATGCCAAATTCAATTCTGACTGAGTAGTATTTGAATGTACTTGACTTCCACTATGTGCTGACATGCTTACAATAATTCATCATGTGTGACAATAGCCCAATATTAGAGATTTATGATATATACAAAACAGTTAGAAATGAAATGTAGCCCTAACATGTGTCTGCTTTACTTATCCACAGCCTATTGATATTATAATTAATGGTCAATTACTTAGGGATAGAGAATAGAAAATAGTCATTACCAGTTTCAGTCATCATCTGTTTTTGGCAAATTCTGGAAGTAAATGAAACCATTTTCATAGTGTTTGGCGGTGGCTGTAAAGTACACTGTTGCTCACTGTTGCAAGAAGGAATGGGTTTGCTATCTATTCTACAGCTGAACAGTTATTTTAGGATTATAGTATTGATTTCATTATTACCATAATGTAGGTAAGTTTTAAAAAGTGTATCTGGGAAGAGGAAAATATAGTGAACACTGCATGTGAATATTTTACAAAGATTGCTAGCACTGGCCAATTTTACACACAGACACAAACTGAAAGCCAACCCCCAAAGCAATTTAAAAATGTAAATTCAAATGTAAATTTAAATGAAAATTGGAAAACTAAGGCACACAAGTGAGCACTTTCTGTCTATCTTTCACAGTTTTAGGTCCTGCCTTCATACTGACAAGATTACTGTAAGTCTAATAGTCTAGCTGATGGGGGAGTTCAAGCTACTGGGAAAAAGGGATCTGGATCACTTTTGGGTCACTGATTGTGCAAATGATTATGAATACCTTCCTTTTAAACTTTAATAGTTCCCCTGAAATCAATGAGACTATTGATACACTGTAAATTATGAATACATACATGTGTGTTGCAGTATCTGGACCCTTGTCTTTAACAAGCAGCAACCAAAAGCCCAGATTCTTTCAGGTTCTTGGAGTGCTCATTCCAAGGTTCAACCTACCTCTCACTAAACTTTCAAGCCTGAGGGAAAATTGGGGCTTTCCATGATTAGGAGACACTCAGATCCCTGATTTTCAGGGATCAACCTGCTGGTAGTCATCTTCCTAACCTCCTAAGGAGACAAACATAAAGAAGATACACTTTCCTGGCTCACCTGTTGAATCCAGTTGGTGGGCCAGAGAAAAAGTCTCCCTCATCTATAAGCCTTCCTGGAGTACACTCAAAAATAAAGTACACTTAGGGGTCTGGTTTAGAGGAAACCCCATCTTCTCCAATACAACCCTTTTATAATTGCTCAAGCACGTATAAAAAAGGAACTCAGAACAAGCAGAAGTAACCTGACTAATGTTGCCATTTTAAAGACATATTTAACCACTGACCTGGTGTGGAGTGCGGTTGTAGCAACAAAAGAATGATATAGGCAGTCTGGGTGTTGGCATCCCTTTGCCTTTGCTTGAACGAAAAAGGGAAGAATGGGAAATAATCCTGGGTTTATATCCAGCAAACTGCTCTAACTGTTTATTTCAGCACTGATATTTGCACAGTGCTTTGATATCATCAATTGGAAGAACTGCAGAATAATTTTTTCTACCTAAGCTGGCAGTGACAAAAGCACTTCTTCCCAACCCCAAGGATAATAATTTTAGTGATCCCACTTATACATTACTGCTAAGCATCTATTACCAACTAAACTCCTAATATGAGTTTTTTTTAATATCTTTAGGAGTGTAAGGTTTATCCCTAGATTTAAGTGCATTATTTCTCAGTATTCCCAATTTCCTTTAAAATTATATCCAAATAAATAACCCTAATTCATCAAACATATAAAAATAAATTGTCAGAATTTTATATAATAATGATCTGGAATCTAGATAAGTATACTTTATTTCAGAAGTACAATCATTCATACTTCAAAGAGATTTGATTCAGGTCTTGTTGATACTAGTGCAAACAGAGCAATAATATAACATGGAATTCATACAATTTAACTCCAACTTTAACATACAAATTAATTTAGATATTACCTAAAAGCCTAAAAGTATTAAATGAAAATGGAATTATTTTAGTAACCTTAAAGGAGACGAGATCTTATAGACTTGTGTTGATATCTGCATCTCCAGAGAAATCAATGCAATTTCTGCAAAAGAATTGTATCACATTGAGCTGTTTCATATAATGCTATTGAAACGAAAGAGGTTCACAAAGTGTTGATTAAATTTAAGTGGAAGAAACACAATGAGCAAAATTCATTACTGGTGTAATTCTGTTGACTCCTGCAGTTCCACCATGAATGGATAGGGCTCATGACAGTCTGAGCTTTCTCTGCACTCTGGCAACTGAATTAGCTGAATTAAAATTCTTTAAATTATAAAAAACCCAACAACCAAAAATCCAATCCCTGCCTCCATATTATACAAACCAAACTGAATTAAAGAAAAATATACTGAAAGAATGTTAAGAATTTGCTAAGACAAGAATGTATAGAGAGAAAGCTCTATCACTAACATACATTGAAGTCAATATTTATCTTATAGGTCACATCAAAAGTTTTTCAAATCAGTCTAAAGATACCACATGTATAACAAAGCTATTGATATTATTGAGACAAACCTACCTTACCTTTTTCTTTTTTTTTCTTGTATCTAGGGAAGAAGGGAACAGGGGTCCATGACAGATTTTTAACAGAAGTCTTAATACTCTCCTTAAAGATTATTTGTAAAAGAGAAGTCAACAGGAACTACAGATGGTCATTACCTCACAGGGCTAGGCATTTAATTTTTTTTCATGGTTTATTATGTGTAAGATCCAGCAGTTGCAGTAGTAATTGAACAGATGGATCAGTAAAGAGTATCTAACTACACTCTATAGGATTTATGTTTACAGTTGCACTTATGTTTAATAAGTGAAGCTATTTTGAAATGCAGCTAACATGAGAGCTTCTTGCACCCAACCTATATTTATTATGAAAATGAATATGCATTCCCCTCCCAGGTACCTCAGAATTGTTCAAAGATATATTTCTAAAGGGACTTACCCACTACCAAAATTAATCTAACTACACCTTTCTTTGTCATACAAAAGGCATAACCTGTTTTATTGCAATTGCATACTAGCTCCATAAGCATGGTTTATGCATGGTTTAAGCATGCACAAACAGCTGCATTCAGTTACTTATTCGTTTAAACACTATTAATTGGGAGACAAGAAAAGCTTCCAAAAGGAGAGATAAGAAACTAGGATTTCTTTTAAAGTGAAGTCAGCAGATCTCTTAGTTTGTAGATAAATTATTGGATTTTAATGTAAAAGCCTCAGAGAAAAATAATTCTGTGAGTATCAGAACTAGGAAACTTGTTTCTAAGGTCTCTCTCCTGTGTTAGCCTTGATGTCTTATGGCTTGATGGCTGATGTTGTCCCACAGTCTTACTTGCAATGAGGACACTTATTTTGCACCCCCGCCCAGCTGCCTATTTTTATGTATCTCCTGCTCAGCTTGAATCTGAAATTGCTCTTTTAAGAATTCCAACCTTTCTGTATGATTTCATTGAAATTAGACTACATATTGAGGAATTACTAAGGGGAGTGGGGAGCAGCAGAAGGAGAGGCAGAGCAATTGCACAGACCTTTTTCACCTGTAGAAAAAAAAGTTAACCCCCCCCCATATTATTTGGGCTTCCATGACCCCAAAAAGCTCATTTCTTTCACTGTTAATCAATACAGTCAAATCAATATTGGTTTATTTTAGGATTATTTTCAATCCAATGTTTAGAAAGAACTAAACATTGGAGAAATTATTTAACCCATTTTCAGTATGCTGTACTGACCTATCCTGTGGAGTGGAAAAGTTGCAAGACTCGAGCTCATACAGGATGTCTTCTAGTTTTTGGTCTGGGACTTTTATGTCAAGGCTTCTTGAATTCTCAGGATAATCCTGGGACATACAAGAAATGAAAAACTGTATCAATAGCATCATGGCTGAAAGGGTATACTGGGCTACAGTCTTGCAAGTGCAATGATCTTTACTTTTAAGAGACAGAATTGTAGAGTGTGATGAAATTTGAGTAATCTCATGTTAGATCTGGACCAGATTTTGTGTTTCTACTCCCAACTTGACTCAAAAATATTGCATAACCTGTTTTATAAAAACAAAGAATATGTCAAATACTAGATTTTTTGCACTATTTTAGATACATAGTGCCTTGTAGAATTTTCTTATTCCATTTACACTAGTTTTGTACTTGGACAATGTATCAGTTTCAAGGGAGTTATACCTAGTTTCTGTTAATAAAGATCAATTTCTGACTAACTATGTTGGCAAATGGTACCAGGAGCACCCACAAGTCAATGGTAAAACTAAAGGCATCAGATCAAACCATTCATAATTTCTGTTATCTATAACACACCAGTCTGAGGATGTAAACTTTTCACTGGCAGATTTTTCATATTCGACAGCTCTGCCTTGGAAAGTGGCAAGACTCGCTAGAGGAGTGTTAGCTGCCTAACTTTAATGCATCATCAACATCTCTGTCACAGCCCTAAATATCCTGGATATCTGCCTGTGTTCCCACCTTGCTCTCTGTCTTCCCTTCACCACATTCTTATTTTCTTTTATTATACTCCCACATAGCAGCACTGGACTTTGATCAATGTGGAGCAGCTTTAAAACTCAGGCTTGCAGTTGTGTCAAGGAAAGGAAGAAGTAAGAGAGATGGTAACGCAGAATCACACCGTTCAATGGCTCCAGTAAATTAACCATCTCTTGATAAACTTGAATAGTGTTGCTATGAACTGATTGAAATAGGTCCATACATACATAGGCCGTTCCAGCAGTACGGTGAAACTTGGGTGTTCAGATCACATGTTTGCTGTGCTCTTGGGTAGTCTTATGGACCATTAATGCCACTGGCACTACAGGGGAGTGCTGCAGTGTGAAGTCTTGCCTGCCTTGAAGTCAAAAGGAGAAACACGATTGACCGAAATCGTGGCTATAGTCTCTCATCGGCTTAGCTCCACTCATGAAGATCATAATCCACCACAAGTCACGAGAGTCCTGTTGACTGGAATGGAGTTCATATAAGCTATGAATCTGGCCTAGTCACAGAATCACAGAATATACTGAGTTGGAAGGGACTCATCAGGATCATTGAGTCCAACTCTTAGCCCTGCACAGGACCATCTCCAAGAGTCACACAATGTGCCTTAGAGTGTTGTCCAAATGCATCTTGAACTCAGGCTTGGTGCTGTGATCACTTCCCTGGGGAGCCTGTTCCAGTGCTCAAACACCCTCTCGGTGAAGAGCCTTTTTCTAATATCTAACCTAAACCTCCTCTGACACAACTTCAGGCCATTCCTTCAGGTTCTGTCACTGGTCACCACAGAGAAGAGATCAGTGTCTGTCCCTTCTCCTCCCCTTGTGAGGAAGCTGTAGACTGCAGTGAGGTCTCCCCTCAGTCTCCTCCTCTCTGGGATGAACAAACCGAGTGACCTCAGCTGCTCCTCACATGGCTTTCCCTCCATACCCTTCACCATCCTCACAGCCCTCCTTTGAACGCTCTCCAATAGCTTAATAGCTTTCCTATATTGTGGTGCCCAAAACTGCACACAATATTCAAGGTGAGGTCATGCCAGTGCAGAGTGGAGCGAGACAATCCCCTCCCTCAACCAGCTGGCGATGCTTTGCCTGATGCCCCCCAGGACACGATTGGCCCTCCTGGCTGCCAGGGCACTGCTGACTCATATTCAACTTGCCGTCGACCAGGACCCCCAGGTCCCTTTCCGGTGCACTGCTGTCCAGCACCTCATTCCCCAGTCTGTATGTACATCTGGTGTAGAATATGGCACTTTCCCTTGTTGAACTTCATATGGTTGAGGATTGCCAGTCCTCTAATTTGTTGAGGTCTCCCTGCAGGGCCTCCCTGCCTTTGAGGGAGTCAACAGCTCCCCCCAGTTTTGTGTCATCTGCAAACTTGCTTAGTATCCCTTCCAGTCCTGCATCCAAGTCATTTATGCACATGTTGAAGAGCACAGGGCCCAAGAGCCCTGTGGAACCCCACTAGTGACAGGTCACCAGTCTGATGGTACCCCATTCACTATTACCCTCCGTGTTCGACCCGTGAGTCAATTGTTCACCCATCACATGATGTGTTTATCAATCTGTGTACTGGACATTTTGTCCAGGATATGGTAAGAGACAGTGAACGTTTTACTGAAATCCAAAAAGATTACATCAACTGGCTTTGCTTGATCAATTAGGTGGGTTACCTCATCATAGAAGGAAATCAGGTTTCATAAGCAGGACTTTCCTCTCATGAAGCCGTGCTGGCTGTGACCAATGTCTGCGTTGTCTTTCAGGTGTTTTTCAATACTTCCCAGAGTAATCTTCTCCGTAACTTTACTGGGCACTGAAGTGAGACTGACAGATCTGTAGATTCCGTGGTCCTTCTTCTTCCTCTTCTTGAAAATTGGGACGATGAAGTCATGTCAGTAGGCTACCAGCAATGCTTTAAGCTCTGTGCAGAGGCTTTGAAGGAGTAGCACCAGGGAAGAAATGTTCTGCAGATATTAGAATTGGTCTTGATCTGCTTTAGTTCTTATCTGTAAATGAAACTGTAGTTTCATTTATGTAAATAAAGTGACCAAAGTAACTGTGGCTTCCAAATACCATGCCTGTGACAATCTCAGCTCCTGAGGTGTTATCTCCATTACTCTGTTTGGGCTTATCACCTGCACATAAAAGGACAAAGATAGCATTTCAGGCAGTGAACATAAGATGTAGGCACATGATCTCTCTGCTTCATTATTACAGCAGCAGTAACCCTTGTCAGCAAGACTCAGGAACATCTGTGTGTGGTTACACCTGAGAACAGATTACTAAGATTTGCCAAATACCTGCAGAGATGCTTCCTTAACTGAGCTTCAGCTCAATCCTGCATCTGAAGAATAAATAATGTTCATGTAAATAACAACAAGAATGATATTTTATGGGCTGCGGTTTGTGCTTGTTTGTTTTGGTTGATTGAACCTTGAAACTGAATAACAGAATTCCAGCAACCAGGTATTTTTTTAGTAGAGCTGAGCTCTAGTTTAAAATTCTTCACCTCTGGAATCTTGAGCTGAAATAGTGTTTATGTCACAAGTGAAAATGAGTATAGTGACATGAACCTACTAGCATGAGTCTTCCATCTCTTTAGTAGGATTGTTGGTTTCTTTTTGAGTGAAGGCCAGGGACTTGAAAGTAGGGATATTCAAACCCAGGACTCAGGTGCATTAGAATAACCAGAGGATACTCAACAGTTTCCATTTCTAAAAATTATATTAGATTTTGTGAGACAAAGAAACCAATGTAGGACTCTAATCTACAAAACAATTAACATTCATACAGCAAAACACTTAAATATATGCTACTACTGAGAGAAGAAATCTAAGATATTAATGTGGACTTAATTGCTCCCCTCCTTTTTAATGTATCCAGCACTATCTCCTCATTTTGTAAATGGAAAGTGAGACAGAGGCAGAGGGATCCACTTCTGCACACAACACTAAGGAACTGTGGTAGTTTAAGACATTGCTTGTCCCATCTGTTCTCCTTTTTCTTTTGCCAGAAGTCGCTGCTACCATTGCAGGAAGAGAGAGATTGGAATCAAATGTGTGCTCATTCCCCAGCTGCTGCACTTCATATTCCAGTCTCAGTGCAAACTTCAACAGCCATGAAGTTAATAGACAAAGTTGGAAATTAGAATGGCTGAGGTACAGTCACATATTCTTTCTGCCATTCCTGTGACAGGGTTAGTTGCCTACAGGAGATGAGTGAGGCAAGGGAGCTACAATGCTGATGTGCTAAACTACCCCAGCAATATTAACCAACTTACTCTCCAAGCTTGACAATCTAACTCTACAAAGGGACAACTATGACTTCCTCAAAGCCCAAGATTAAAAGCTTCAAAATCCTTGTTTGTTCATGGAGGCTCCTGGGTTTATAAGTGCTGGGATGCCCAGTATATCCATCTGGATAGTGGTAAACTACTGCATTATCCTAAGACTTATCGAGATCTACAAAGTGGTCCCCTATCTGTCATGCCTGGGTCTCATTCATATATCTCTAACAGAGAAGACTTATTAGACTAAGGTCTGCAAACAGAGGCAGAAAAGAATATGATGCCTTTCATAACACAGAGGAGTAGGTAGAGGATTTTGATAAATTATGAGAGATTTTTATTCATGTTCTTTCCAAGATGAAGACTTCAAAAGTCCATCTCAAAGTACCAGAAAGCCATAGTTTGTTCTGGGCTTGGTGATCTCTCTCTGTCCTACAGAGCTGTGTTGGACAGCCACCAGACGAAAGCAGCACATAAAAAGACGGGATGCAATTCTCCAACTCAGTTGACAAGGCAACACGAATGGGGGAGGGAAGCAAGTAGCTGGTGTTTACTGCCTCTTCTGTTGGCCATTTATGTATTTTGTACTAGGAATTCACTGAAAATAAGTGCATTTTTTGAATAGAGTTCTGGCGAAGTCACAAGGGAAATCTATGGTGGACCTCAATAGGAAGTCTGCCAGCTCAGCTAATGCCCCAACCACTGGGTTGTGTTTTCTTTCTGGGCAAGATTTTTATTCCAAAACTACTCAGTAACCTCAGTATTTCCCCAGATCATGGCCAGCATCTTCCATGATAAAACTCCTGATTTCTAAAGTGTATCTGGAAAAGAAGAAGAAACCTAGCATGTTGTTTGTCTTTATTGAAGTTATTTGTCCATCTATAATATTAGGGGTTAAATTCCCATTTGTTGAGAATCAGTCTGTCCTAAGAAAAAAAAAAAAAAAGAAGTAGGATTTCTTACTGTAAGAAGAAAATTATAAAGCAAGCTGAAATGAAAGGATGCAAGTTTGAGAGAGACAAGGGGAACCAACCAACACAGTTTGTTTCATTCGAGGAATTAATACCATGACTATTTTTGGTATTTTGAGACCCTGCCTAAACTCATGTGGGAAGACTGCTGTATGCCTATGCATATGCATATTCTATTTGGCAATACACTCAATACGGCACTCAGCCACCTACTAAATAATAGAACTTAAAAATGGAAAATCAAATGACAGAAAAAGCTATTTCCAGGTATTTAATCAAAGGGAGGATCAGAGTACAAAGCTCAAGACAGGCCCAGCACACAACTCTGGCTGAACTGTCGCTCTACAGAAGGCTTCAAACATCTGCATTACTTTGACTGAAATACCATGAATAATTTATAATAGAATGCAGAATTTAAGAAAAATATATTTTTAAAAAAACTAATACACCACAGTAATCACCTGGCTTCATGTTTACTGGTGAGGTGCTCTGGGGTAGAAAACATCATTGATTTTATGAACCTTTGGGGATGTTTCTTTTTAAAAATTAACATTTCAGCTTGATATTATTTTAGTATTTACCACTCGGTATTGTCTTAGATGTCATCTTGGCAAAGGGCTCCTAAACAACTGCCACTTTTAGCACTGCTGCCAAAAGGCCCCCTTTCACAATAAAGCATGCTGTGCTTTGGCAGGAAATCAATAAAGTGAAAATCTGTTCTCATCATCCATACATTTACCATCACAATCAACAATCAAAGGCAAGACCTGGGTTCTTTATCCACAGGCTCCAGCCTCCCAATTTTCTGCTATGAAAGGCAGCATAAATTAGAACCCTTGGTTCCTGTTAGCTGGGCTTAATGGGTATGATTTATGAACCATTAAATGAGGTTATGTAAATTGATCCTTAGCAGAATGCTAGCACACAGGTGACAGGTGCAGTACATTTGAATGATGAGTCCACAAGGGTTCTGTACAAATCAGATTCCAGTGACATTCAGTTTTAGGAAGGAGAAATATGTTGTCAACAAGGAAGTGATTTAAATAGTGCCCTGGGTTTGTCAGCAATTATGCTTTTCTCCTTAATTGCTGCAAACTATATAAATTCTAATAGGAAATAAATTACTGATTTACCAGTTAATGACAAGGGGGTATAGACAAGATTGGTTTAAACATTAAAAAAAATAAATTTCCTTGCGAGGCCATATTCAGTAATGATTTCATTTAGGGTATTAAAGTTAACAGATGCTTTAAAGTCACACGGTAAACTTTGACATGAGCTAAATTATATTGTTTTTATTGCTAAGCTAAGCTAAACTGGTTTTGTGCTACAGCGATGAATGTTCTTAAAAGAACGAAATCATACATTTACATAGAATTAAGGATAAATTTTACTTGTTATTTTTGCTTGGGGTTTTTTTGTCTTAATTATCTTGTCAAAAATCAGATCACATTAACTACATTTAAAGTATTCTGCCTTACCCTGACAGGATTTTTATATTAATGATGAAAATAATCAAGACTAATTATCTGATGTTTGACTCATTTCCTTCTCATTGCTACCCAAAGTGACCATAAGGATTGACTGACTGCCTTATAATATGGGCTTGCTGTTGTACTACATTTAAATCAGTGTTCAGGCTGCTTTGGTCTGGGTAGTTGTGCTCTTGGAGAACTAGATGTATTTGTGTGATTTTTAAGTTCTGCTTTTCCCTAGTCTAGTTAACAGCATATTCCATGTAGTGGCCTGGCACACCTCTACTTAATGAGAGTTTGTGTATTTGGAATGAAATGACATAGTGATAGGAAAGAAATAACATGGATAAGTCTGTATGTAACTCAAGGCTTTGAGGCCAGGGGGTCTGGAGGAAAGATTGTATAGGCAGGTACTCAAAACACATATGATAGTAGGATGGTGTGAAAATATTCTCAGAGGCTTAGCCGTGTTATATCATTTTCATCCGTGAAAGGAAATATGCAAGATGAGAGGGAACCAATTAAAAACCAAAACATCGGTTACCAGGGAAGCCTACTAAGATCTAAGACAAAGTGACCAAACCCAAAATATTACTTTGTGTCTGTCTATTTTTGTCAGTATGTTCATTGGCTATTTCCTGCTTTTTTTTTCAAAACTCAGTGAAGGTTGTTCAAGCAACAAGCATCAGTTGCTAATTGAATTAGCCTCTCCTATTGTGTTTTATTTCAATGGAGATTCCCTTCGAGGTTCAGCTGCTTACTCATTGCATTATTCTGCTCAATGTTCCTATGTTGCTCACTGCAGTACTTCCCCTTTCACAGAAGCTGTCACTTTTATTTCTGTGAAGAGGATCATCAGGAGCGAGTCCAGAGTGCGTAGTGCTTTTGGGGGAGTGGAATGGAAATTAAAAGAATCACAAGGTTGCAATATGGGTAATGCAGAAAAAGCATTATGCAGTTTCAGCTGTGAGGAGATGAAGTACTGGGTTTTATTCTAGGTATTAAGGAAGAATTCCATAGCCTTCCTATCAATAATATACAACAAATCTACATCTAAAGAATGCAA
Organism: Neopelma chrysocephalum; assembly: GCF_003984885.1. Classification (NCBI taxonomy): domain Eukaryota; kingdom Metazoa; phylum Chordata; class Aves; order Passeriformes; family Pipridae; genus Neopelma; species Neopelma chrysocephalum. Next base: position 32,060,417 of record NW_020897693.1, on the reverse strand, counting down.
AAGACAAGCCCTCAAAAGCTAAGGAAAACCACAATTCACTTGTCTACATTAACCTCTTTCAGCATCTTCTGCAACTGCACTGCAAAACTGCCTTCATCATGCAGGATCTGCTGGTGCTTTAGAAGGTCCTGCTTCTATTTCACAGCTACAGAAGGGACTGTGTATACAAAGACAAGCCAGTTCTTTTTAAAGGTATTAGCCTGATCTAATCAAAGTTATCCTCTCCCACCACACAGATTGCAATAGGTTGTCATCTTTAAATCAGCATTGCAACCACAACCCTATAACTCCAATCACAAATAAAACTCTCAGATTTTTTCTCTCATGCGGCCGTGCCTCATTCAGTGTATGAGGTAGCTGATCTTCATGGAATGGGTTACTGCTGAGTTTTCCTCTCTGATCACCCTTCCTTCCCCATATGCCATTTTTTCTGACAGTTCCCTTGTTCACTGACAGGGACAAAGAGCAAATGCAGCAGAAAGAGTACAAGTTGTATAGTACTTCTGAGCTGTCTTCCAGCCTCCAGTCATTGTCTACTTTGATAATTCCAGAGTTGCATGTAATTTTTCTGTTTATTAAATTCTGATGTATTTGCTTTGCATATAGTTGTCCGACCTTCTCTTGGACCCACATAAACTCTAGCAAGACATTCCAGATGTCAGCTCCTCTCCTTTTTCTTGTTTTGAACCTGAACCTGTGTGCAGAAAATCAAGTCTTAGGAAGGAGCGTGATTAATGGCGAAGTCCTGGACTAGAATGAGAATTTTAGTTTCTGGCATCTCGGTTTTTACATTTTAATACAAAACAGTTTCTTCATATGGTACAAAGACAGTCCAACTATATGTTGAATATATTTATCAAGGCATGAGTAAATGACTGAATATCAGAAATCCTGATATCTCCTTCTATAAAATGTCCCGTGGGGATTCCAACTGTATTCACCCTGGGTTTCACTGACTGAAGTAGCATAGCTCCAATAACTGGCTATTGTAAGAAAGGGGGCAGCATCTCATCATTTTCCTGCTGAAAATGGAAAGAAAATGGAGCCCTGAACTGCATTTTGTAGAGATCTCTAGTCAGCTTTGGGCAGGATGGAGCTCTTGATATTTCCTGGAGGCATGTTTCATACTGGAGTGGATCTCAAGGCAAAGATCACTGAGCTAGCCAATATTGGCCTGAACTAGTACATCCACACAAAGCAAGACTCCTTCATGCAGAGTCAGCAGCTCAGGTTTGAAAGTAGTCTGTTTGTGCTAGTACAACACAGTGATGCAGAGAAGCCAAAACCCATAATTTAATATTACCACAGAAGCCAAATCCTGCAAACTCAGCCTAGAGGTTTTTGCATCATGATAGTGGAAAAAGCACATGATATAAGTCTGTTTTAGACCCGTGCTGCTCCTTCCTTGAAGGGTGACATTATCCTTCCTGTATTCTAGGTGGGCAAGCAAAAGTCAGGGAAAGTGTATCCCATGGGTACAGCCTGATTGTCCAGAAAAGAGAATGTGGCAATGACTCTGCTTACTGAAGTTGCCTTTTGCACCAGATTTATGGGTTTATTTTGAATGAAACAATTTTAGGGAAAAGGGATTGATGCACACCCCTTCTTCATGCCCTTCTGCAAAGAGTTCTCCAGTAAAAAAACACTTTGAAATTCCACAATGCATATTTAGGCACTGCCATTAAAGCCCGAATTGATAGTGACAAGTAAATATGTGTATCTGATTTGAAGGAACAAGGACCTAATTTCATTGTATATTAACTTTTCAAGGCACTTCATTTTCACAGTCGAATTTCCAAGGGCTCTAAGATGCAGAGGTCAGAGCTTGGTACAACAGTGAAGCACAAACGTGATATTTGAAAAAGTGACAAAATAAAAATAGTGTCCTTCTGTGAAAATTATCAATTTCTTAGCATCACACAAGAACTCCATGGCAGAATTTGGGATAAGAAGCAATTCATTAGGACAACATTTCATTGCCTTAGTCATCAGGGCTCTAAGTTCCTTCCTACAACTCCCTTTCTCATTGAGGGCATGTGTTCTCAGGTTCCAGCAATAATGAGATAGAGTTACTGAGGCATATCCTAAAGCATATAATATGAATTTATCCTCAGAGTAGCCCCTATGTACAGTGAGTGAATTGAGATTAAAGTTTCTCATGCTGGGAAAGCTTACAAAAGCACTGAATTAAAGAGTATATTACTATACTCTGAATAATAAAGGCATTCTTAATTAATGTAATCCTTAATTTGAGTGTTTGATTATATGACTTTTATACAACTCTTTATATGTATATTTTTTTTTTTTAAATAATTTTCCAGGTTATAAAATCTTAGACTTTGGAAAAACAAGCTTTTCATGGTTTGTCATCACACGACCCCACAGGGGTTCTTTAGCTGGACTGAAATATTTAGGGTCACAGAACCTTTTGAAGCTGATTGAAAGGTGGATCAAAAGATCATCTGAAGTTCTGGTCCCTCAGGGTCCCATGTCATGCAGACAGCTTCTTCCATTGCTCTTTCTCATGTCCCCAAAGTCTTCCTCTTTTTGCTGTCCTCACTGTCTCATTTACACTGTTTGACCACCACTACTCCCATCCTTCCATCTCCAGTTTCTGTCCTGCTCCTAATTTTTTTCTGTCCTCCAGTTCCTCTCCCTTTACTCATCCTACTTCATTCTTCGCATCATACCTGCTCTGCAACATGCTGTTCCATCCCTGGGGTTTCCGGCCTTCACTGAAATGCCAACCATTGCAACAGACACCTCTCCCAGTCTCCACCAGCTCTGTCCCAGATTTACTGCAGAGAACATCTAGATCAGTACATCTTATAAAGGCTCCAAAAGTCACAGAGCACTATCACTATGAGGTAGAAGGTTACAGAAGTCCTAAGGCCAGATGCTCAACTCCATCTTTCAAAGTATAGAAGATTACTGTCAAAGGGTTGGTGTTCTAGACCCTGGGCATTTCTACTGGAGCCAGGACTCCAAGATCTCACCAGACAAGCCCTATTTCATTGGTTAGAGACACTGCAGAAGGGTTCCTTCTCCAGAAGAGAGCCTGGAAAACTGACACAGTTTGTCAAAATTGCTAAATGAATGCATAAAAGAAAAAAAAATCCCAACAAATTTGATTGCCTAAGATGCCTTCAGCTTTGTCTTCTGAACTATTTCATTTCCATGTACTCTGCCCCAGTCATATCATCATGGTGAGACCCACAGACTGCATCCCCACAAAGGATGAAAGACTGATGCAGAAACCAGGGTGCTATGAAACCATTCCAGTGGGAGCATTTCAGTGTGGTTATGGAAGAGCAGGAGATCAGGCCCGTTGTCTCAAGTATCATTAACTGGCTTTTCTTGAGGAGTGATTGTAGTCTGGAGTGAGTATCCATTTAGCTTGTCACTGACTTTTGTCTCCCCATATCTGTTTCTTTTCTTATTCCAAATGACTTATGGAAGAATCTATTTGGAGACAAGAGGTTCAGATAGGAAGGCATAAAACCCTTCAAAAATCACTTTCTCAACTGCTTGCCCCCTTCTTGGCTTTTTCAATAGATTTTTTTTCTCTTCTGCTCAATGAAGTAGTAGAGGATGAGGAATTATATTCATATTGGTTATTGGCATGTGTTTACCAACTGCTAGCATTCATTGAAAGGATTTCAGGCCCAATGACATGACTTTTACAATTATGTTATCTAGACATATTCCTGTTACAAATGTTGTAGCAACATGATTCACGCAGGATAAATCCTTACATGAGAAAACGGTTGCAGACTTTAGAGTGATTTGCTGAACTTTCACTTTTCATCCCACTAAAAATCACTATAAAGTCATAAGAATTTCCTTTAGGTATTGATTTATTTATTTATATTATCAAGTTTTATCCGTTTCCTGATTTTTGTATCTAATGCAAACTATTACATAAAGCAACACAATTATGCAACTTCTTTTCCTTATGAATAAAAGGGCTAAAAAGGCAAAGTTACTTTTTTCTCATATGCTAAGACTTCCTGGTAATTACTTTCTTGAATTGAGCTTACTCAATTATTATAAATAAACCCCCCAGAACTCCCACATAATAAACAGCAAGAGCAACAACAACAAAACTTTGCCATGAAAAGTGATGTTTTTCAGATATTTTAGGCAGCCTATTAGCGCTATAGATTTGCACAATACGCACAAGGTATTCCCAGCAGTGTGCATTGTACCAAAGTTGTGATTTCTATACTTGCATGCTTCACAATCAGTTGTTTTCCTTCTCTTTTGGAGACCACATAAACTGGATGATATGCTCTGCTCTGGTTCTCTTTACTCCTTACCCTATGACTCAGCAAAAAATCCTTCAGAATTGCTCAAATTTTCCTTTTGACATGAAACAAAAGTTGTGTCCGTTATTAATGCTGTGCATCCCACCCTCTTCTTCAGTAAAGACTACAGCAGAAGAAAACAATAGCTGCAATGGAGAATGCAAGCATGGCCTTCTGCTATTCATATCCTCCTTGACACAGCACCAAATAACGATCCTTCATTACTAGTGAAATTAGGACTACTAGAAAGCAAAGGGCAAATTCAGGACGAAGAACTGTCTTCATCTTCAGCATGGTGAGGAAGTCTTTGTTTCCTAGAAGAGGTTCAGTAACTGATTTGAAGCCACATTCCTTTCAACTTTTCTGCAAATACAGTGGAAGAGTTCAAGCTGAAATGCAAATTTCACTGTTATTTGGATTTTGTACTGACAAGTTCAGAAAAGACCAAAAAGTCAAACTTAGAATAATTTATTGTAAAGCCTGTGTTATGAGTTTAATTTTATAAAATAAAAATAGCGACCTCAAAAATCTGGAAGCATTTTTGATGAAAAAGCTTTTTCCTTCTGCACTTTTAGCCAGACTCTTTTTCTAATTTCTGCTCAGATTTAATACTGTATGTACTTAATTTCTTTCTCCATCTAAGATTAGTTTTAGAGTAATTTCTCTTCTGTATATGGCTTGATACTTTCTACTTTGGCAAATTTTGTAGCAATTTAATTGCATTAATATTAGTAGAATAACTCCTGCCTAGTGCTTGTCTCAGTAAAGAAGGTTCTGTCTTTATATTCCAGGACTTTTGTAAGTGACAACTTCTTGTGCTGTTTGCTTGAAACTCTAGCATGAATGATACAGAAGGAAAATTATGCTTTTACAGCCCTATATTAGAAAACAATGGCCTCTGTGAGTGGAATAAAGTTGCTCAGTAACTTCCACCTAGTGGCTTTCCAGAAAACTGCCACAATAGTGAATTTCTTGAGAAACTCAAATTTTTGTTTTTACATAACTTGGGGGTAATTCTGCCACCACAACCCATATTCAGTTTTCAGTGAACTCAAATACGTTACCTACACACATGGAGTGCTTAGTATGTAGTTAGCTCACAGTAATTTTAGCATCACCATGTTTGTGGATTATCATGTTATCATCAGTCTGCAAAACTTTGGTCTAAAACTTCATATGATTTCTCATGGCAAACTGATTTTATTACAGTTTTTCTATTTGATATTGATAACATATTTATACACCAACTATACTAATATCCCCGTATCCACTTCAGGAAAAGCTCTGTCTATTATCTCTGTACTGAACTACCAGCTCATCAAAATTGTATACATAACCATTTGGGTAGTGTGGCTTAGCAGAATATAAATGACTCACAAATCTGGTAAGATAAGAATCCACAGTTTAATTTAAAAAGGAATTATTCAAGAGTTTAGTAATATACATCTATCAGAGCTGAATAAGGAAAAACTCCTGGAAACAAAAACTCAATACATTTTTTTCTCATGCCATTGAAACAATAACTATTCTGAATCAGTGATTTTAATATTAATTTACATGAGCTGAAAATCTGCCATTAGACTACTCTGAACATTTTTCTTTCCCTCTGGAATACAAGTATTAAGAAATTATTTTTAAATTTAGGCAGACAGGTGAGTTTCTGTACTATGCAATTACTGTTATATAACATTCATGTTGAGTACCAAGGATATGTGTATTGGTTGAAAAAGAACTCTGATGAATGGCATTGCCTGATAAATAATTTTAATTCAACTCAATAAATTTCTAGCTTTGGGCTAAATTCCAAAACATAATCCAAACTTGTGATTTTGTAACAGTAAATTTTTCCAAACAAAATATTAAGTAGAAATAGTTAAAATAGCAAATGTATTTGCTAAAATCTAACTGAACAGAGAAGCTTATAATAAGTTGCAGTGAAATTAATATTATGATTCTTAAATGTCTAAACTGAGATAAATACAAAAACTAAACAAGCAGAGAAAAATCATAACAATTACAATTAATTTCATATTTTTTCCTTTCCAGTAATCTAAATTGGACTTAAATTAGTATTTAGTGATATAAACAAGGGAAGTAACCATTTTCCTGCTGCTGTTTTGTCCTTTATATAGCTTTGTGCATTTTATATCTTCACATATCTTTTTGTAAAATTATTAGAAGGTGAATGTGGCATATTATTTGCATACATATGGAAAATTATGCAAGATGTAGAAAAATGAGATTGTGGTTTCTAATTTAACAGCAGTTCTCTAAACTACTAATACTCATATTCAACCATAGTTGTCCTGACAAGTAAACACAGAAATGTTAATCCCTTAATATTATCAATATGGGCAATTATATTTGCAACATTATCTTTAGCTAACTGGTCACCCTTTATATATCTACTGTAAACTCTGATTACATACACTGTACCTTGGGGTTTGCCAAAAGAAGAAAGAAGGAGCAGAGGCAGAGCAGTCAAATTCAGTTAAAATTTTTCAACTGCCATATTAGATGTCCTATTGTATTCTGTGCTCACAATTATTATCCTAGATAGAAAAGTTAAGTTTACATTTGGTTTTGTGTGAAATGGTTAAAAAAAGAGTTCAGAATCAACCAGCTGTGTACAAACTTTGATTAACTAATCCAGTCTGTTGCTTGGGAGTCAGGGGGACAGAAATATTTTAAACCAGTAAATTATGCTACATGAACATTATTTTGAATCAGATGATTAGTATATTGCAATTTTCATTAGTATGGGACTTACCAATGGAGTTTTTAGTAATTTTCCTTGCATCATCCCTCATGATGTATAATATCTACCCTTATCTGTCAAGCTGTGCACAATGTGAACTAAGACAATTCTGTTACATGAAGTATAACAGTATGATGTGATGAGAAGAAGGCTTTCAGTGTATGATGGAAGATCCACAAAGCCAGGCACCTTCCTGAATCCTGACAGTGGCCTCTTAGAAGCTCAGTGACCTCTAAATGTAGTAGAAATTCTTCTTACTTTAAAGGATGGTGAGATCCTATTACTCTCTTTCAAACCAGCAAGAAACAGGAGGTTGTCCCAGTAGATCCAGGAGTCCTGGCAGAAGAGACGCAGGCCTCTAAATCAGTGTCCTTCTTGCCTTCTGGGTGTAAGCCTATGCAATAATACTTTCAAAATCTTCCTTTTTTGTGCTAATGTTGTGTAGTAGGTGTCGGGAACAATTTGAGGATTGCACTGCATCACTTTTTTGTCTAAGTTTTCATTATAGCTCAGAAGTAGAATGTCAGTACTTATTTACTATAATGGTTACATATTTATTCAGGCTAGCGAGTTGTAATTAATCTTGTTTATGAAAGGTAAAATTAAACAATTAAGCAATCAAACATACTGTACAAATTAATCAGAAAACATTACAAGAAAAAAAGGCGTATGACTCCTTGATTTTGTTCCCAAGACTTATATTTCTATTTTGGAATAAGGGAAATCCAAACAACCAGAGCACATAAAAGTTTTTAGACAAATAATTTTATAATTTCAGGAGATTTTTAACATCACAAGACAGAATTAAATATCTTTTATTTATAAGCAATTTTCAGTACTGTGAACTGACAGATTACACATCCCAATTCTGGAGGACTTCAGTGAAAATAAAACCTGCACCTTCCCACATCCTCCAAACTAGAGAAATAAAACACTATAATCCACAAAAGCTCTACTAAAGCTGCCAAAAAATGCATCTGAAAACATCTGGCTATAAAGCAGGAAATGACGAAGGTTGAATACAAACAATATCAGCAGTGAGAGAAATACAGAACTGTGACAGAGTCTGACATCCAGGTGAGTCCTGCTGCAAAGCACTAATTACTAATTCTTAGCCAAGTCCTGCATCTGGTCCAGGAAGACAGGCGATATATAAAGAGCCAGGAGGAGAATATTTTTAGATATTTCTCTGAGGGTTATTTGCACAATAGATATTTAAGGAAGATGATTTTTGCTCGCATGGGAAAAGTGCTGGAACTTAAAAGGTTTCTGTTGCTCTAAAAATGAATATATTTTGATAAGTTTTTGCATTTTATCAAGATCCAGATGCATCCATCACCTTTATTTCCTCTTTTCTGACAATAACATTTTTTGAGTTTGGGTAAAAAGAAATAATTTTATTACCAACTGCCTAAAAAGAATATTAAGAATTTTATTTCTTAAAATAAAAATCACTGCTACTAATATTTTTCAAAAAGGCTACATTCTGACAACAAGGAACCTGAAAAATAATTTCAATTGAAAAAAGTTGGTATGAGAACTGAAAATGCTTTTTTTACAACTTTTCCTATGATGTAAATAAATATCAACATCTCTGCCCACCCAAAGTCTGAACTTCGCTGGTCCAGTTTCTGAGTGTTTACTGGTGTAAAGGAGAAGGAAAAGAAGGTGACCACCTCAAAGGAGGGGGGGATGTGTGTGCATGTGTGGTGCATGAATGTGTGTATGTGTACATGTGCATGTGTGTGTGTGCATGTGCACGTGTGTGGTGGGACTGATCCATGCATATAGGGGTGAATAGAAAGGTTTTACAGTATATTTTACAAAGAGGAGATGAAGATGTTTACTAATTTATTACCAAAAATATTTAACAACCACTACAGCACTCCACTATGTTGCATCACCAGCCAGACTATAGGATGGATTTATAAATCCATTGGAGAAAGAACACCAATGGAGACAGATGGCCTTCAAGAACCATGTAATAGGAACGTCAACCATAATGTTTGCTCTTTTCTTCAAAACCTAGTTTCTCATGTTGTCACCAGTCAGGTTGAAGTACTTTGTATTTACAGCTTAAAGCTCTAAAATAGTTTATTTTATCACAGCATAATATCATGACACTGGGATATGAAGGCTAGAAGATTTATTCACTTTGATGCAAGTAAGGAAAGCTTTTATTTTCAAATTTCTATCACTCAGTGCAGTGCATCAAACAATCAGTTTTAATCTTTAGGGTTAAGTGCACTCTTGTAATTTAGAATTAAATTATTTTTATTAAGCACTTTTGCTGAATATCTACAAGCTTTACAGCTCTACTGATTAAGGATCTGGCAGTGACTGGTAAAGCAGCCACCTCCATGAATTAGGGAAGCATTAGAGAATGCATTCTCTCTATGTTCCTTAGCGCTTAGGGAGTATTTCAAAATAAGTGCCATTTCTGTAAAATGTAGCCATAAAACTGCAAGTGAACCAGTGCGTGTGAAACATACTGCTTGCATTGCACAGTGACATCTTTTAAGAGATTAAAGGCTTTTTTTTTCCTAGATTGAGGACAGACAAAATACCCCAGGAGTGAAACTTCAAGTACAGAGTTTCTGAAATATTCCCCTGTGACACTGAAACATCTAAATAAAAATCTAGCTGTGAATATCCAAGGTCTAATGGCCGGCGTGCCAGTGACAACCCAGATTTGCAGGAAGCCTGGCCCGATAGCTTGGGTCTGGGACCAAGGAATGCCCACTGCATTCTGATAGTAACCTCCTCTGCAAGCTTGCACAAGCTCCTTTATTTTCAGAGATGTTGTTCTCTCTGCACTCTCATTAACTTCAATGGGAACCAAGAATGTACAGCACCTTTGAAAAATCAAGCGGCTAAACTCACAGCTTCATTTTCCCCATCTATAAAATGAGGCTAAACCTTTCTTACTAGTCTCATAGAGCTCCTGTGAAGATTAATTAGATAATGACTGCAAAGCCTTTTGAACATGAAAAGTGCTAAGAATTGTTGTTACCAAATGATGGCAAAGATTGGGCTATTCTTCATTGCTGTCAAATAATAATAAAGAGACACGCTAGTCTAAGGAAAGGAGAGGTGGGAAATAAAGGGCAATAATGGCTGCTGTTGTTTGCGCATATGGTACTGAATAATCTTTGCAAGAAGAAGCCAATCTTGTGAAAAGCTATCTACTGTAATGGTGCTAGGGTTATTGACAGGTCTGGCTATAAGTGCAGGTTCCATTAGATACATCAGCCACAATGTATTCGCGGCAAATCTCACTGATGATTGCCCTCCTGCAGAGGGAGAGATAAGACAAACTATGATTGAAGTAAAAATGTAAACAGTTAAAAAAAGAAATAGAAGTCAACCACCGCTCTCCCACAGGGGCAAGGACCAAGAATTGTTGCACCTGTGAAGCAGTAATAACATCAAATGTTAATGTGATATATGATTGTAGCACAGATACTGCTTCAAGCTCTAGCTGAAGAATGTATGTTGTTTAGTATTTTTATATGTATATTAAGTGAAGTGCACTTTTCTAGTCTGGGGCAGTGCAGGGCACAATACTGGCAAACTGAAGGGGTTTCACATGAGTCAAGTTAACAAGAGCATTCTTCGGCAGCACAAGTTGTAGCTTGTGCTTTTTGCAGGTCTCCAGCTAAAGGCTCTGAACTAGTACTGACCCTCTTAATCTCAGGGTTGCATTATTAAGTAGATGTGCTATGTTTTTCTTTTTTTGTATTTGAAGATGATATTAGACCCATTACTGTAAAAATATATGATTAATTCATATCAATGCATGATATAAATTCTTCTCTTTGGCAACTGGAAAGAAATAGTGTGTAATACCTCAATGCTAAAAAAATACCTCCTATTTTCCCAATGATAGGGAATGTTTACAGTAAACACTGACATTAAATAATTTTCAGATCTGAAGAATGGCATAGTATGAACTCCAGAGTTTTAAAGCAATCGGCCAAAGAGGCACTCTAAGCTTGATTTATATATGCACTTAAGAAATAATGCAGTTTATGTGGCTGCCCCTTCAGCTGGCCAACAGTTTTCTTTTCCTTCCCCGTGTTTTTCCCCACCCCCAAATAATTTGTACCCTTTGGGTTAGTTGCTGTCACATTCAGTAGAGGCACAGAAGTAGCAAAGAGAATTAATTTCCTCTATATTTAATTAAAAAAATACTGTCTGGGTAAAAGAGAAAGCCTATTCATGGCACAGAGGAGAATTCATTGTCTGTTACACTTAGGAGCAGCCAGCTTATTCAGTGATCAGACATGTACTGGCCAGCCAGCCAGCCAGTCAGCCAGCATGTCTGTGCCAGATGTGCTGGCTTTTCCCCAGCTGGCAGGACAAAATACAGAGGTAGAGAACATGGAAAGAAGAATATAAAGAGCATGGAGTACATGGAGCTTTTTATAAGGACAACTGTATCAGAGATCAAAGACACAGGAAGGAGCACACAGCAGTGGTGTAGGATGTAGGGAGCTAGGTGATGTGATGGAGGATAGCTAGAAACGTGGAGGGGATGACATAGCAGAACTGTTGGGAAGGATTTAGAGGATGTGGAGACAGCTGGGATGACCACAGTGAGTGGTGGAAGATATAACTCCAAAGAAAATAAGGTTAAGTCTTTCTACTCCTTATGGAACAATCTTCTAAAAATACTGTAATGCTGTCAAAGTTTCAGTGGACTGGGAAACATCTAACACAGTAGCATTTTTTAAAAATGCCTACACAACATTACCAAAGTAAGTAAAAATCCAGCAACCTTTTTTCATTCCAGACAAAAATACTGAGATATAGAATAGAATGGGATCTAATCAGTAAATTTATAAAGACAGTAGCATAATCCATTTCAGTGAATGAGTTTTCATGGAAGATTAGTGATAGAACTGATTACATCTTTTGATGAAATGAAAAGGTTCTGTTGCTAAAGAAAGTTGCTCAATATAACTGAGCTATTTTACCTTGTAATCTGACCTTCTGCTTAAATGTGACACAACATAAAATCTGTGTAGCAAATTTTAACTCATGTGAAAAGGCTGATACAGCTAAAAAGTAATTGCACAGAGGGCATCATTATATAATGGGGTTCCACATAGATCTATTCTTAGTTCAGTGCTATTCAATATCTTTATCAATGAGATGGAAGAAAATAGAAACTTGTTGTTGGTAAAGGCTGCAGATGCCATATTCATATATAAGAAGTTAGTACGTGACCTGATTTTTAGAGGCACTAAACATATTTAGGCAATAAACAAGGAGGGTTTGGCTTAGAAGCTAAACCCACAAAATATGTGGCTATTGCAGTGTCAAGCTTTTAAACATACTTTGGGCTAAACTCATCTCAAAATGGGCTTTATAACGGAATGGTAAGAGAGAGAGGCCCAAACTAGCCGGTACAGAATGACTCTGTTTTTCAAAGCTTACCCACCTATTTCTGATCTGTCAGATCAGAAGAAAACTGCTTTATCTTAAGACCCTTACACAGAATGAAGCACTTAATTGCTATTTCATACAAACAAGCTGTTTAGCAGCGAGAGTGCTCACTGTGTCACGGGAGTAACCAGGGCTGAACATCTCCCTTTGATGTCAGCGAGTTGACAGATGCACTTCTCAAGTTCTGGGAAGTTGTCTTCGCCTACAAGTTAATTTGGATGGGGGCACTTTCCAAACCTTCTGTTTAAGCTTGGGCATTATATAGAAGTGCTGGAAAAATACCACATATGCTCAGACAAGCATTAGATAATGTAATAGCTACTGCCTCTTCTGCCCTTACCAGTTGATGATGAGAAACAGATGATTACAGTCTTAAAATCATCACACTTGTTTTTGAGAAAAAATCAGGTGCAAGAGCAAAAACATGAATAGATAAGCAGGTGCTGGAAGGTTCTATCTTTCTATGCATGTATAAATACAAAAAAATTAAAAGTATCAGGATTCCATACCCTTGTGGTCTGCGTAGGAACCTGACCAGAGTAAGCTACCAGCACTGTTGCTTTTCACATTAAGGTTCGTTTTCCATGGAGACCAACATAAAGCACAGGACAGAGATGTCATGTCTCCACCTCAGACACATCCCATACCTGGATCAGAAGATGAGAAGTATCCCCAGATCTTGCAGTTAAAACCTAGCCTCAGGGAACAGAAGTTCCTCCTCAACCTTCACTGCCTCTCACTGCTCTCACTATCTTATATATCTGTCCCCTTTTATATTTTCTCTCTCAGGTAATGAACCCCAGACTTTTCTATCTCGCTTCATAAAACTTTCTCTAAGTCTAGAAGTAAAGCAAAGGTCTGGCATAGCCATTGTTGCAGACAACAGATACAAATGTACTGGAGGAAGAGAGTTAAAAAAAAATCCTAGAGCATTTTTATTAATTCTGGTAATTAAGTTGGTGATCACAGAAAAGGACAAGATCCCCTTTGTCCAAACTACAGGTAGCTAGGGACAAAGGCTGTGCAGACCTTGAACCACAGATTTCTTATAGTGACTCTAGGCAGCTTGCTCTCCAGACACACTCCTTTTTCACACTGCTGGAAATACTAACAAGAGTGCCATATGTAGGTGTAGTTTCTATGAAGTAGACCATTAGCAGCAAAAAGTAAAGCAAAACTATCAATTCACTCAATGTTGAATACCCGTGAGCATTCCGATGCTGCCACTTCCGGGCATTGATGGCTACATTTGAGTATATGCAGATGCTTATGACCTGCATTCCAGGTTGTGACTACCTGAATAGCTGGACACCAAAGAGCTGGATGAGCTCCTCTGAGAGAGGTTGCTGCAGTGCAGAACAGGGTCCCACTGTGCTCTTAGAGTGAGCCACCCAAGAGCTGCATCTTATCTTGTCCCAAGGTGGCTTGTGTAGAAGTTTTGGGGTATCTAAAGTGATTTTGGCTGTTGTTTTCAGAACCATTTTACAGTCCTGTTGTACTGCAAGAGCAAAAAGACCCTGTCCATGTTCAGAGTATGTTCCTTTATTTATACTTGTCTTTATTTTTATTAACTTCTAAGCCCAACTGTCTTAATGTCCTTCTGCCAAAAGGCAGGAAATCTCAAAATAACTGTTTAGTTAAAATGTGCCTTTGCATTGGAGCTGCTCTATGCTGTGTCTGGGCTGCAGCACAGGGCGAGATACCCGAACTGGCCTTAAACGACTTAACTGCAGTCTAGCCATTCCAGCACAGCTGTCAGCTTGGATCAATTTTCCCTTCCAAAAAAATGCTGCCATCAGTTGCAATGCTTTATGGCTGAGCTATCTTGATCCCCTATTACATTTGCAGCAGGATTCTAGCCTATTTATGTTTTTCAGCAAACAGCGAGGAAAGCGTGCTCCTGAACTGGGAAGTAGTGTGCACTGCATTCCTGTTGTACCTCTAATGTCAGAAGGAGTCAGGTAGTCATCTGAAAAAGTTCCTCAGCTAGATGACTGGGGTGGATGTACTGTGGCAAATATCTATAGTCTGGTGACCTGTACAGCTCCAACAAATGTCAGATATTTTATTAGAAATTGTGGAGTTTGAAATAAAATTTAAAAAATTTTACCTAACCTGATTTTCTGCCAATTTATGTATTTAAATATTTCTTCAGCCTGGAGTTCTCCTCAGCAAAGATAATTAGTAGCTATCAGCAGTACAAAAATGTTTTTCTCATTTTTCTCCTACAAAGAGAGCACCACTGTGAATCGTATTAACACTGTCTGATAGCAACAGATGACAGCTATAAAAAATTCAACAAGAAAATATACGATAATGCTTAAAAAATCATCACTAAGGACCTGAACGTGCTAATTGACGTTTAAGATGAGTCATCCAATTAGTTCTTTGAAATAGGACTGGCTGCTGTTCTTACATTATTGAGATTGCCATGTTGTAGACCTGTGACAGTATCAAGCAGTCAATAAATGCAAATTAATGACTACTGACACACAGATGCAGAAACAATTAAATCTATGTTATCTTGCATCAGCATCCCAGGGAGTGTCCTTACTGTCTACACTGCCTAGTCACTATCCACCGCTGAGGGTGCACATTGAGCTTGTCAACAGATAGCAAGTGGGGAACCTCAGAACACTCAACCTTCAGAGTATTATAGATACCTGGATGGTCTAAAGAAGCTTAACTTTGCCCTGTCCTCACACTCTACCCCAGATGTCCTGTGCCAATACACAAAACAACACAGCAAAGTTTAATCTTAATAGTGTCAAATGGCTGAGATAGGGACAGGTAACTTCTCATCCCAGTAGGAGGCCCATATGCTTCTTTTCAAATGGAAAATGGATGGAAGAGACTATTCACTTGAAAACTGCCACATCAATGCAGACATCATTGCCTGTTCTGGCAAGGCAGTGTGCAGGTGAGCCAGGGAAAAAATGCTGAGACATGCTTCAAGAAAGGTTAAAGATGGACAGTTTGTAATTACGTACAAGAAGAAAGTACAGTGTTGCCCACTGACGAAAGAGAAAAGCATCAAAGACTGAACACAGGCATACTCTCAAAATGGCTTCAAATGAAATTCAACCTATTCAGCCAGTGCAGGCTTCATTACAAACGGACCCACAGAAAGAGTCACCACACAGCTACAGTAAGGCATGCCAGGGACAGAGTGTAAGACCACTGCCAGCAAGAGGTAACTATCCAGCACTGGACAGCCACAGGCCAAGAGCCTCTCTGTGCCTGAAAAAAGAGGGAAGAAGAATGTTGAGCAGGGCCACGAGACCAAATTTAGGGGAGAAAGATGGGACTAGACAGGAAACTAGAAATTGTTTTCTAGAGAGGTTCTGGAAGCTGGCAGGTGTGGGGGGCAGGTATGCTTCTGTACGTATTTTCGTTGTGCTCATGTGAAGTGAATGACTGTTGCTTTAAATCCTATTTGCTGTCTGTCTTCAAAAAAAGAATTGAGAAGAAATGTGTATAATTATACACAGAATATTAATCTTCTTCCTGGTGATCTACAACTCTAGCATATTCATCACACTGGAAATTATTAAAACTGCTGATTCATCGATGCATGTAATCCTTTGTTGATCGTATGTATATAAATGTCTCTTAAAAATTTTCACATCAATTATTACTCATTTTTCATTGTTATGTGATTTTTCTTAAACACTGAGTGTAATGCTGAACTTCTATGTTTTGATTGAGCTTGTTGGAGAAGTAAAGTGCAGTGACCTGGGCTACAGATGGAAGAAGCTAGAAAACCTAACATCTGATTTTAGCTCTGGTTCCAAATCCATTTTGTAGCTATGGATAATTTACTCATGCCTGTACTGGGATCAATTTTACAGTCACCTTCAATCTTGAACCCACAATTTTTCAGGAATTGTGAACATGTAAATATGATCACCAGCCGTCTACTACAGTACTGCAAACTCTGCCACACTTCAGCATACGAAGCTCACTCTGACAATACTCACTATGCCATGCCTTCCTACATTTCCTCAGAAATTCACATCAGAAGATACTTGTACACTCTCACCATGAATGTGTCCATTCTTTGCTTTTGACTCTTTCTGTACTTCCTTGCTTTCTTTACTATTTATAAATGGCAGCTTGCCTAGAAGAAAAAACAAGGCTGCCAAATGATTCACAGCACTGTCCCACAAGGAGACTTGGGGTAAATCTTACGTCTATGCTCATGAAATAAAAATGAATGCAAACAAGTTTGGTTTACACCAAACAGCCCATAGATATACGATGCAAACAAGAAATAATGGCTCATGGGACTCAAAATATTTGAGAATAACTATCACTATAGACATACCCTTAGGGTGTATAATTGTGACAGTCTCAACACCACTCTTGTCAAACTCTTCTAAGCTGGAACTCAGTTCCAAAGGCCAGAGATATTACCAGTTAAAATTCTCACTAGCTCAGTATTTCTTTCCATATGTGTTTGCAAATGCTCAGCAGCAGAACACCCACCTCATGCACACTTTCCCTTGTTCATAGCGAGAAACTGGGTGCGTCCCACCCATGCCTTTTGAGAATCCTGAAAGAGTAGCTGTGCTCAGAGCATGTGACGTGTGTATCTAGGACACTGCTTTGGTGTGAAACTCAGTGTCAGATATTTATTTTATTTAAAGTAAAGGCATGTACTGACCTGCTTTTTGTACCATACTCTGGTGATCACAGTATTTCTCCCAGGTTCAGTTTACTCCTCAGGATGAGAGAAAAAGCAAGGTCAAAACCAAAAGCAAGGTCAAAACCACAGCTCTCAACGGCTTCATTGTTAAGCTGAAATCTCTTCTTGGGACACAAATTCTACATTGGTTGTTGGAGCTGTTAAATAGCAGTCCTAAAATTTGCCTGGTCTTGTGAGGAAATAGATCATACAATCCCCAGTTCTCTCAATCTCCTTTTTCTTCAGAAATGACTTAAGCAGTTCATGCCGGAAAAGAATGCGGAGTTCTTCAGCCCACATGGAGGGAAGTTTGTAAAGGGTTATTTATACAGCTGGAATTGTGAGAATCTGGAAATCAGTCTTTCTTTTGTGTTAGTTTAGGCAGCTTCTTGCTCACCTGCTGTAAACATTCTGAGTTAATGAACTCCTCCCATATCTTGATCTTGAGTAGTTAAAAACTTGTAATGCTCAGTAATATGGTATCCAAGATTCTTTATGAATTTAGCTACTAGGACAAAAGTTTCCATTCTGAATATGCAAATGTCTTCAGTGCCTCTGAAAATTAGATCATGTCTCTATCTAGTCAGTGCCTAATTTTACAGTTGATGTTCTGAAATGTTTGCCCAACCTCTGTATTTTCTGGGTTTTGTTTGTAAAAATGGAACATTAATACTTAATTGCTTCTCAAAACTTTCTGGGAATTAATGCTTCTAAAGCATTTCAAGAATGAAAAGGACCACATAAACTGACAACTACTGTAATTAAGTATGAATTATTTAAAATGAAAAATTTGTATTGCAAATGAAGTGCTGGAGGAACGTATTGAACAAACCACCAAAAACTTCACAAAAATTACTAATCAAAACACAAGGCTTAAACAACTTGCAGTTCCACCTCTTACCAAAGTGCTGAGCATCAATTGAGCTGTAGCAATTGACCATATATGCACATAGCCTTATTTTGATGAAAAGCAGTTTTCACATAACATATTTTACCTTGCACTTGGTTCACACAGGAGGATGTATATGGTCAATCAGTTAGCACTGACTTAATGAGGAGCCCTCAAAAGTAGTTCCATAGCAACTGCTAGTGACTGACAACAGTGATTAACTCTTGTCTTGTGTCCTCTTTTTGCAATAACCAGATTTTTTTCCCTTCCGATATTTCAAATGTAGGTTCTGTGGGGCAGTAACCATTGTTTTGTTATATGGACATAGAACAGTTTGGCTTAAACTTCTGCACGATGACCATTCAGGGCCTGTGTTAGCAAGCTATTGGCTTTTGCCCTGTGTACATAGAGCATACAGGCCGTGACATCTACAAGTGTACTAGAAGCATTTCTAATATCCACCTTTTTAAGCAGTATTGTTGTACATGTCCTACATCTAATTTTTCTCCTGTTTATTTTGTATCTTAGTTTTGAAGTACTTAAAATGAAATTAATATATATTAAATAGCAAGGATATCTCTAACTTTCTGCTAGTTTTCCTTTCAAATCTGTTCCATGAACACTGTCTTTCAGTTTAAAAGACAATGCTTTAAACAAAGTGATTTAGCTCTTTTGCATTATTGTTAATTTTCTTGTTGGATTTTTTATAGCTCTTCTGCTATTTATAAAACAATACCTCATTTTAAGGACATGTACTACAGGCAAATTAAATACCTCAAATGAGTATTTTCTAGATTAAATGGTTTTGGGAAAGAAAAACAAATAATTCATCTATAATATGTTATAATAATATATTGACATTTAATAACAGCATTCCACTAATAAACAGCTAACAATATTTAATATTTCTTTTTAAAGAAGGCAAAAAAAGCAGAGGTGTTATTATTTCAAGTTTTGCAGACATTTTACAAAGTTGTTCTATTCAGAAAAAGACCTGATGGCTGGAAAATGGCCAACATAATGTCATTATTGAAGATGGACTCCAGGAACACTTCAGGAAATTACAGACCATTTAGTTTTGATGCTTTTTGGGAGGAGGGAATCTTAAAAAGCATTTTTGGACATTAAATGGGTACCATTTAGAAAAGCACAGCTTGATGAAGGATAGACAATATTGCCTCAGGAATGAAAGGTCATGCTTCACTACATTCTGAATTTCTTTCAGGTTATACATAATCAGGGAACAAATAGCATATATTTGGGTTTCATTTTCAGAAAGTATTCAGGAATACTTTAAATCAAGGACTAATATAATGTACTATGATGCTGGTAAGGGAATAAAATAAATGATTTTTCAAAGAGGAAAACTTTATTATTCTGAAACAAATAGGAGTAGAGCAACACAGATATTATTGATAGGGTTTTGTACTTTCACTTTATGTATATTTAGTGACACCAGAAATAACAATATTGGGCTATCCAAACCCACATCACTTAATTCCCAACAGAGTACTTAAGCATGTATATAAATCTAAGCAGATGCTGAAAAAGTATTGTTAATGTAAGTGGAATTACTCACGTGCTTCAATGATTTAGAGAGGTTCAGCCCTTCTAACATAAGCTCACAGAATCCAGATTTTTTGAAAAAAATAATTATATGCAAAAATAAAGTAATTTCTGCAACATATTCACCAGGAAGGTAATCTGATAATTACAGAACACAGTTTTTTAGCCTTTACCCTCTCAACACTTCCAAAATACTGAGAATTCACTTACAAGTTTCTGATCTATCCAGCTTCATGATGCCACTCTCTACAATTTGTTGTACGTCAGCTCAGAAAATTTTGTGTGCTTTAAAATATGAACATGTGGTATCATCAAGATTTTTCAAAAACAAGCGAAAATTTTGGGTGTCTCTCTGCTTGAACACCAGAAAAAGAAACTTTTGAAATATGTGTCCTACAGAAACCAGGTGAGTACTTCCACTTCTGAAAATCAATCCCATTTTAAAGAAGTCCCAAAATTAACACGAAAAAAACGGGACACACCCAGCACTGCAAGAAGTAACCCTTCTTGAAATTCTTAACTAAGATAAACTGTAGTCAAAGTATCTAAGATTAATTGTGCAACACACTTGATAGAAATATATTTTATTATGTGAAATTATGGAATTTAGACAGGGATATACAGATATCAATCAAATTCAGAGTACTGTAATATCTGTTCAGTAAAGTTCATTATCGTGTCAATTTGCATTAAACATATCAATACCACAAGATTCAAGTACATAATATAATCCAGAATAGATTTAGTGAAAAAATTCTCTGCTATTTCTTCTTCTAATCCTTTTCTGTTTCCTCTCCAATATCAGTAGCAGTTTGAGATTTCAATTTGAATGTCAAGCTTCATGTTGAAAATTTATAGCTGACTACAGTTCTGGAAATATTACGACAAAACAAAGAATTAGTTTGCACAGAACCATTTTGCTTTTTATTTCTTCCAAGACCTATGCAGACGTTTGTTTGAGGCCCAAATGCTATAGTTAATAGATTATAAATGTGTTAACACCACATTACCTTTCAATCTCTTACTTTTTTTTTTGAGTGTCAGATAAGAGAAATCCTAATCAGGATAAACATGGGGAAGACTGATGGGATTAAAAGAATGTCAATATGTAGGAACATTTTAAACAATTACTCTTGATATAGCCTTAATCTGAGAATTCAAACATTCTCCAAATCATGAAAATAAAGCAGCCAGGGTCAGCCCACTACAATCAGTTGCCCTTATCAGCTCTGCTCTTTAGCAACAGAATACAGATTTTCAATGTGGGACCATGAGCTCTGCTTATCTTGCATTCAGTCACAAGCCTGTCAGTGGTTCTACAGGCCAAATCCATAACTAGGCTACTAATTCTGTGTAACATGTCCCAGGAGACAAAATAATAGCAAGATTCCCTTGACATTCTGCTGTACCTGTATAGTGGTTTGAACCAGGTTTTCCCCCTGAAACTAGGAAAGTGGTAACCCCCAGGGGGTGGTGACCCTTGGGGTTTGACCCAATCAGTGCTCCTGCAAAATATAAACATATCTCTCTGGACCGGAAAAGAAGCAGTGGTACTTGTTGTTGAAGAAGAAGTGGTCATGTTGTAGAAGCCACAAGGAAGGGGCTCAGGGCCCCTTGGGGCCTCTGGCCCCCCCCAGCCCCAGTTGGGGGGCTGCAGGGACTCGGAACAGTGTTAGACTGGGCTGAGTGCCTGTGGCCAGGAGCTGGGGGAGTTTTCTCCCCGGTAGGCAGCAGTGGGAGACACTGGGAGCAGCAGCGGAGACAGCAGCATCCGAAGAGCAGTGGCAAAGAGCCAACAGATAAGGACTGAAAGAGCAGCAGAAGCCGGCATGCAGCCGAGGCAGGCACAGAGTTGTTTGAAGAAAGGAAAAGTTGCAGCAGGAAGAGAACCGAGACCACTGCAGAGACAGAGTTTCAGGGGGTAAGAACTGAATAACCAACACCCCCCAAACTCCCTGGAGACTCCTCTGAGAGAGAGGAGGATGATTGGACTCACTTGAAAGAGTCTTGGAGTGCAATATGCACTACAGAGAGGAGCTAAGAAGCTCCGGCCTCCTGAGAGATAAGCCAGGACAGCCAAAGGAATGTGTGTGTGTGGGGTGACCTTGGCCCCCTTGCTGCAGCTTCAGAGAAGCTGGCAGCCATCTTTGAGGCAGAGCATGGGAGCTCTGCACAGGGGCTTGATTTCCCCTGAGGATACCAGACCGTCACGAAGACCCCTGTGCTTCGTGATATGACCGTGGTGTAGCAACCTTGTCTGGGGTACCGCAGTCCACGGAAAGACCCCTTGTTTGGAGACGAGGGGCCGAGAGAGGCTTGGAGGCCTCCCTCGTGTGTGCTGGCAGAGAGCCAGCAACTGCTTCTGCTGATGGAAGAGAAGAAGAGAGCCTGCTGCCTAGAGAGAGACCTGTTGCTGAGAGACTGGAAGGGGCCTTTTCTTCTTCTTCTCTCCTGGACTTTTATTTGGAGGGAGAAGAGATTTGGCCCACTGTAAATATTATTGTCATGGTAGAGATAGATATAGAGTTAAGATTGTATGCAGTGTATTATACTATTTATTTATGTGTACAGTCTTGTAATATATTCCTTTCCCCCACATTGAGTCCTGTGTTTTTGTCTGGAAAACCCATCTCACATGGGGTTGAGATGTGGGAGGGGGGCTAGGAATCAGGAATTGGATTTTGAGATCTCAAACCATGACAACCTGTATCTCTTTAATCTTTTTCCAGCCTCTAATTGTGATTTTCTTGAAAGTGAGGATTCCATTGATGTCTTTCTATTAATAATGAACAGAAAAAGGTGTTGGCATCAACTGTTTTCCTTCCCTGACAACTTTTTTATCCACCGTAATTCATTTAAAGTCAATACAAGAGCATTAGGAACAATCCTAACTACAGCTATAACCTATGTGCAATGCAGACTGTAACTCAAATAATATAATTCTGCTCCCTTACCAGACCAGTAGAATAAAGCCTAAACATGCTGAATACCCCCAAGAATATAAAGTTTAGCCTGCCCTGATGCATATATGACAACTATAACTGCAGCCTCATGTGATCTGCATGCACATGTATGTAAGAGTATTGAATAAAAGGAGAGGGTTTTTTCCCTTGCTGGTGGCTCAACCTTTTTTAGAGGCAGTTTGTTTCATATCAATGTTAAATTTAAAAATCTCATGTATATTGCATTAAAACTGTCTTTAATGTGAAGTAGTTTGTGTCTTACCTACTTAGCATTGATCAGAGCTGATGAGCTCAAGCACTGTAAATTCATATGCTTTCTGCACACTACATTCTGTCAGTAGAGAAGCTCAGAAAGCAAGTTAAGTAATGATTTTTCCAAGTTCTATAAGGTTTTTTACTAAAGAAAGATGAAGTTTCATCAATGTCTCCATTTTGGACAAATCAATGTGTGACAAGACTCAGTGGGTTAAATTAAAGGTTACACAAATCTAAACTAGAGGACTCATTTTTTTTTTTCATTGTTATGATACTAATTGAAACATCATACTCAGCACTGTGGTAGATTTTTTTCTCTCTGTAAATGTCATAATCAAGACTAGTATGTTTTCTCAAACATACTCTAATTCCTGAAGGAATTAGTTCCAGGAAAATCTTAGATATATGTTATGTGGGAGGTCCAGTTAGAGATTTGAAATGGTTTCCACTGGCTTTATACTATACAAACAACCTAAGAACCTGTGACTGAATAGTTGTAGCTATACCACTCCTGTTTGGGGAACAACCATTATGGTCACAATGCTCTTTCAGAGGCAAAGCTCTTTTCAACTGCAGGCTAAAGTATCCGCCCTTAGAAAGAGACTTGTAATTTGTCAGTTCTGGCTCTTTGTATGTCTTTAATAATTTCACATTTCTTTCTACTTTTACTAAATCACTGTCACTGAATTCACAAAGAACTATCAATACTTTGGTAAATTAAATCATTTATTTATGATAGAACATACTGATCTGTCATGTATAAATCAACCACTAAGGTCTAGTAATTCAGTGACTAATGCATGACCCACATGTATGTTTGTTCCAGTAATGAAACTGTAAAATAAGCATTCCGTAATATATCTTGCCCAGTATTATAGTTTGAAATAATAGTGATTGAAGCCCACACATGTGAAGAAGATTGACTATTACCTAAGACATAAATCAGGTGTCTTCGGTGTCTTTGATCACAAAGAAATCAGCCAAATTTCAGTAGTTAAAAACTGGAAAATAAGGCAATTACAGCATTTTCTGGTTATACTATAAGAAAGAGTGCTCAAGCACATCGCTGTATGTAGTTTAAGTATCTGTCTTCTTCCACTTTTTATTCCAAGACTGGTGCAATTTCACCTTGGAGACAGCTTTAGTATAGGGTTTATGCATTAAATCAGCTTTTCCACTTTTCAAAAGCACAAATGTGTCAGGATCTGTCACCCTTTTATCTTTGTGAAGAATGCTAGGCTAAACTGAATCTGATTCTTGGGCAAATGTAAAAACTGATGAGGATGCAAAGGATCCCAACCTTTGTAAACACTGGCATAATCTGCAGAAGGACAAAGAGAGTGAGAAAGAGAATGTGAGACACTGGTGAAAGAATTCACAGTGCTTAGGAGCCCCAATTATGGGCCAAGATCCCATTTATATTGTTTAATAACAAAAGAAGGTTCTTGCCCCAAAGCACTTACAATAAATGTGTATTTGAAATTAATTTTCAAGGAATGCTAGGGTAATTGTGTGTGCACTGCGTTTAACATATAAGGCAACACACTTTTGCAAATAGCATGTATTAGTGGAATAAAGCCAGCCAGAGTCTGTGTATTGTTAAATTCCATTCAGAAGATAAAAATTATTGTATGATATTGGGCAAAGACATAATCTCTTCATTAATAAATTCCAATTTTTAAATGTGTTTCTATATTAGCTATAGAATTTATGCACCTGACAGTATCTGAATGAGAAAAAGAAAAGATTTTGCATTCTATCACTGAATGACCTTGATAACCATAATAGAAATTAGAAAATATGTTCTACATTTGTTATGGAAAATGTATTCTACAAAGTATTACAGTAATCATTTTTTAAGATCATAGTAATTTAACAGTTCCTCAGTTCTTCAAGTACTCTGGCCTTGGATGATTGCTTGAACCTTCACATACACATTACCTGCAAAGTCTTTTAAAATATTTTTAATACTACAAACTCTTTACTTTCCTTGATATATGTTTAAAGATAATGCAGTTTAATGAAAGGCCAGATGAAGATATTTCATGGTCTTTCATGGCACAGCCGAAGTAAAATGAAACTATATCCACAGACATATTGTCAGATGTTTACTCCTCATTTTTATGAAAATCTTTTTATTTTCTCCTTCAATGAAAGCAAAGAAGTGAGCTCTCAAAGAAGATACATCTTTCACATTGGGCAACGAGAACCATTTTTTCACTCTCAGAGGCTTGGATCTAGGAATTAAATTCTCCACCATTAGACTCCATAACTCAATTCTTCACAGTGCCAGTAATGGATGAACTTGTCCCTGTATAATGTACAGCATTGCTGGCACCCTTGGGATCTTGCCATTCCCTTATGCAAAAACAATCTTCCTGATAGCTATACTGTTTGGTGAAATGCTCTGGGAATTTTCAGTTCTTGTTTCTCATGTGTTTTTTTTTCCTCCCACTCCCCATCCCTTTCTGTAAGCTGATCTTGTGAAGTTACTCTAGAGAACAACATTCCTCCCCAAATCTCCCCAGTTTGTTGAACCTACAGCATTGTAATCAGTTCTAATGTTTCATGAAGACAATGAAATAATGTTACCTAGAAAACTATTTGAGAAGCACAAGGCCTTCTCAGACATAAGGCTTTGGCTCCATTTGTGGTCCCTGAAAGTGTCAGTCACAGTAGGCACCATGCCCAGAACTTCCTCTCTCTCATTCCTATCTTCCTTTGTTCCCTGACCTATTTCAAGGTCTTGGTCCTATGAGGTGCAAACCTCTTCCTTCCCAACCTGCTTCCTATGTAAGCCATCACCTGGTTTCTTTCTTCCTCAGATTTCTTTCCCCCTTCAGTCAAAGGTTCCCTGTCTCCCACCTCTTGCATTTTTTGCACATGGGGACCAGCAGCATTAGGCTGGAATAACTTGTAATCTGCATTGTCTACTGGTGTGTAACTGCAGTATTTACAGTAAAGTTCATCTATCTCCCTGTGGTACCATCACATCTCCTCTCCTCGGGAGACCCAATGTGTGAAGCTCAACTTTCAGAAAGGAGGTGTTGGATGCTTTTGAGCCCTATCAAGTGGAAGACAGTTCCACAGAGATCAGAATGACACAATCCTGCACTCCCAAACTACAAAAATCAGTTATTCGTTCCTAGTTATTATAGGACTACATGACTTCCTTGTTGGCTTTAAAGATTCATCTTCCTCTACTGGAGTCTGTCAGCAAACCCAAGTGATCTCCCACCACCTTTCTTTGAGTATAGGTGATTATTTATATATGTTTATATTTATAGGTCATATATTTATATAGGGCCTATACTTTCCCAATGTTTTACATCATTAAGCCCATCCTTTGCAACCACAGCAGCAAATGCAGGAAGTACTTCTTTTTTCTGAGCATTCACAATGAATTCAGAGCAAGAATTCCTCTGACTTCTGCCTGCCAAAGTATTGTGTTTTGAGTATATTCTAGAATTTCCCAGAGGTACTTCCAAAGGTTATGCAAGGCTATGATTCAGAGAAATGGTGCTGAACACCTATGTGAGAAAGTGAGCTGTGCTCAGCTGCATACATCGGCTCAGCTCTTATGCAGACACCTGGCAGATACAGACCTTCAGCTGACATCTGTGCTGCTTGTACTGTGAAATCACATCTCTGTAATCCAAAAGCAAAAATGGAGGGGAAGAAGTAGCAGTAATCGTGGAGAAAGGAGAGTGCAGTAAGTTTCATGTAAGCCCTAATATCAAGAAGCGTAGGACACGGAGTAGGGGATTTTGCTTGCCACCAAAACAATTTTCACAGTAGGTGACATACAAAATTATCCTAGACACATTTATTTTTTTAGAATAATCAAGGAAAATTACACACACATAAACCTCTTGTCATATATAGGGTAGTAACGGTCATTACCACAGGAACTGTTAGATGCCTTCTTCCAAAGAATCCGTCGGAGACATCACAAGGGGAAGTTATTAGGTTTTTGTAGTCTGCAGAGGGTAATGCATTTTGAGTGACACTACTGGTAGTTACTTTTTACAACAGCACCTCTACTTGCAGATAAACATTTTGAGTGATACTACTGGTGGTTACTTTTTACAGCAGCACCTCTACTTGCTGATAACTGTCCCTTACATTCTCCCCTAAAATGAAAAAAATTAGAATGTCTACCAGCAAGAGGAGGTTTTATTCTTTAATACCTAGCTCTGTATCACATGGACAGGAGCACATCCCAAGATCAGAAATTTAAGACATGGGAAAACAATATTGCAGAAGCAGTGTAGTACAGTGGTGGTCTTCTCATGCCTCTTGTGCTAAAAGAGAGACAACTAAAGGATGTCTTGCAGTTAACTTAACCTTTTGTTTACCTTCCCAGCCTTTCACAGAACTCCTAAGAGCTTTCCAAGTTGAGCTGGGCTGCTTTCATATTAAAAGGTTTCAGAAAGAGGCTATGTGGAATAAATGGGGTAAATTAGTAAATTCATTTATACAATGGCAATCATGCCTTCAGCTTTTGTAATTGGGCTTTTGTTATCAGGCCTTTTCATAGGTCTTTTCCTTAGAGGTAACCTGATGTGTGAGAGCTAAAGCAGTTCTCTCATAGACAGCCCTCTGCTCCCCAGATGCCAGGCACAGATTAGCCAAGAAATTTTTTCTCCTTCAATTTTATCTCTGTACCTCTGTTTGGTTTCTGTATCTGTTTTTGACCAGGTTTAGAGGCTAATATGGATTATATATGCTTAGCATTGTATTTAGAAATTTCTTCTTGAACAATATGTGTATGTTAAACCAGAAATGCATGTATTCTTAATGTGAATATATTACTCTAATTTACTTACATTTATTTTTTACAAGTCACTTACTGCATCTAGACTTCAGACCAAAATCAGGCTCCTCCTACCTGTTCGTATATTCAGTATGTATTATCATAAGATTATACTTTATTCTGCAGTTCTACAAAACATTAAATAATACTTCATAATCTGTGATTGCTTTTTTCTTACAGAGTTGCTAAGGTAACATGCTGGAACTTGTGGTTCAGTTTTATTCAGCTGACTGGTTTTTACATTGTAAAAATAAAATATTTATAACATTAAGTTGTGTTTATTATTTTTATAACCTCTGAAATTCTCCTTAGACTTCTGCGTAAAAGACAAAGGCAGCCTGGTGTTTAGGACTACCTTTTCTCAGGGGAGACGATGTGAGGGAAAGGTATATGGCACCAGACAGTTGTTCATTAAGTAGCTTGTTGCTCTTGCAGGAGACTCAGATGTTGGAAGATTTGATCATCTGTCAAATTTCTTTTGTTTTGCTAGTACATGCTTGTCTCTCCTGCATGATTAGCCTAACGTTTGGCATCATTCATTGTTGAAGCCCTTCTCCGCGTTTGGACCAGGTACCTCCTATCCCCTTCAGGAGAAGCAGCAGGCCTCCCATGACCTGACCCTGCTATTCTGAACTGAAGCATCTCCTATCTTACTGCTTCTCAGGGTGCATGGCAATCTTGGGAAACATCTCTGTTTCATGTTAGGCCAAGCACAATCAGCTGGGCAGGTTTTCCTGCCTCTGCTTTTCACCCTGCCCATTGTGTCTGCAACTCCAATGTCATCACAATTCCTTGTATTCAAGGGCTTCTGTGCATGCTTCCCACTTCAGCATTTATTTTAATGATTCATCAATATTTTAAAACACAATCCTCTTGGAATCATAGAATTCCATCTTTTATTTAGGAAGTCAGATGACCATCAAATGTCTATAGATTGTAGTTTCACCACATGCAGGCTATTCTGAAGATATAATCTTTAGGGAACCTCAGTTTCAAGGCTTAGGAAACACCTTTCTCATCAATCATTTCAGTAACTCAAACTTGCTGCTTCCATTGAATTGGGAAAATAGTATGAACGCATGAAGTGCTTATCAAGTTTAAAGTTTTTATTCACCTAGTTTACTGCCTTCCCATATGCCCTTTACTTGCAGAGGACTTAAGACAGAAGTTAAAGGAAGTGCAGTTATTCTGCTGTTGTCTATTCAGCTTCATTAAGTAAGTCGATGCATGGCTCACACTCATTCTCAAAACCAGCCCATCATCTAAAAGTATTTACATAAGACTCTTTGCATTATATACCAACCTCTGCAACACTGGTATTAACTACTGACATCTGCCAAGGCTGACTAGTAAGTGCTTTACAGTATCAATTCATCCTAAGCAAAAAGCATGTTTGAGTGCTGCAGTGCTCTTGTTAACGCCAATAAGAAGTATCAGAGCTCATATGACACCTAGCAGAAATTAGTACCCACATTCAAAGAAAAGCTTTTGTTATTTTTCAGAGTATTATGTGGACTTTATTGAGATGACTGCATCTGACACCTGCTGTAATATAAAATGCAGCTATAATTAGCCAACTGATGCTCTCCACAGTTTAGGTCGAATCCCTTCTGTGGGAATTATGCTTTAAAATATTCAGAACTCCAAGTGGCTCTCATTACATTTAATTTTTACTTAGAATTAGGTGGTCTAGAAAAAAAATTTAGGATTGTAATAGCCCCCCGCTGAATGCCACACAGCAACGTGAAAACCCATAGATTTTTTTCCAAATAAAAAATGAGAACAAGCAGACTACACTACAGCCTTCAATTGAAGTCTGGCTTTGCTTAATTGTACTTTTTGCACTCATCAGTCTCTCCTCTTCAGAGCAAGCTACAAAAATTGCCTGAATAGCCAAAGAAAAGTTTCCCACAGTCACTGGTCACAGAAAAACACCATTGTCCTTCCTCACAGTTTGATGGACAACATTTCTATAAATGGGTAGCCAGTCTGTCAATGGTACCCTTGCTGAAAAGGCAAAAGAAGAGAACAGATTCTGCCAATATCTGACAAAGCATGTTAACACATAATCAGGCATTCACTAGTCAGGCAGCTGCCCCTGGGACCTTCATAACACAGGTGCCTTTAAGCCATTTCCTATTCACAGATAAAGGAAACAAGCAGGAGATACCTGGGAAAGGAGCAGTCTATTGTGGCCTGTCAAATGTCCATCTTCTAGGCTGCCTGTATAAAGCCAGAAAGAACATAAAGGAAACTTCAGCCTGAAATGCTAAATTATAAAACAGCAAAACAGTCTCCAACTCCATAACTTCAATCTTCACTTAAACAATAATTTGAAAGGTTAGTAAAGGAGAACCATGCCTTATAAGATGTACCTTGTTCCTTCTTTTTGCTGCATCAAACAGCAAAAGATCTGTCATGTCCCCAAGGCCAACAACTAGAATAAAGTCAGCAGTGGTGGTCTCCGGGATATCACCTTCATCTACTGCAGCTTTGGTATGATTTGTCTATGCCTAATCTGCTCTCTTCTTCACCCAGCTGAGCTATTAAATTCATCCTTTAACTGAGGAAACTGGAATTTTTTTGATATTTAATGTGAATAAAATTGATTAAGCTGCAGGACAAAGACACTTTCCCTCTTTTTTTATCAAGTTTAACTTAGTGAGCCTAACAAACAAGTGTCATTTCATAGCCAACGTTACCTAAAGGCCACTGAGTAGAGTGACTATTTTACCAGTGAACAGATGGTGTTAAGACAACAGTTAGCTTTATGCAAAGGAAAACATTTCTTTTTTGTGATTGTGCATAAAGATGCCTATTTCATACACTCACCATATCAAATGCCAAACACCATAGGCCCAAGCAGGAACTCAGTTTATATTTAAGTAATTTCATTTATTTTTCATGGTAGTTTCAGTAGCACTGCCTGTGTGTTTAATATTAAACACATGAAAAGTCTTTACCAAATTCTATGGAAGTTCCTGATGGAAGCAACTCATGGAAGCAATATCTAGAAAGTGGTTTCAGGAGCTGCGTCACAACGACTGGAATTCCCCTGATGTTGTTCGGAGGCTCCTGCAGGTGATGTGCTGTCTCTGAGAACATAAACTGCTGCAGTGCAGCACAAAATACAGCAGAAGGCAGAATATTGCATGGTACAAACAAATAAGTGCACAAAGCTCTTCTGTACACTTCTTTCTGAAACAGTGTTGATGTTGTGACTTCTCCTTAAGCGAAAATTTCCTGAAGAGCCTAGTTATGATTTCTCACAACTACCATTCTGTAAGTGGATCTACTCTTCCACACAGGCTATGTATATACATATATATATGCATGAAATTAAAACAGGAAAGTTTCTAAGCTCCTGAAATAAAGTTATTCAAATGGAATTCATAGCCATAATGAAAATAAAATGCAGCCAAGAATTAATAAGATTAAGGTAAAATGCAGTATTATAAAATATAAATAAAAAAAAGATTTATATCTCTTGCCATTTTTTCTTGATCAGTGTTTAGAGTTTTGTCTTTTAGCAATGCCCATACCTGTTCAGCTGAGCTGGAGTTACACTCCTCAACTTTTTAAAAGGACTGTTTTTTTTCTGCTGAATCAGTCTCAGGTCATTATCAAACTTACAACCTAGGCCCAGTCTTGCAAAGGCTTTTACACACGGGCTTAGCTTTATGCACATGAATAGTCCTTTAGAATTCATTAGAATGATTTGTGCACAAATAAGCAGGTGCATGACTAGCTTCACTGAAGGATTGGGACCCAAAATGTCAAAGACTCCATATTCCCTATTAACAAATGCCTCTTCTGCATTAGAAAAATACTGACAGTGTAAAGATGAGTGTAATCCTTTGTTCATTTACTATAATACAAATGAGATCATTCAAATAACTTTGCAGTTACTTTATATCCAAAAAGGGCATTATTTGTACATTACTTGTACGGATTCATAAGTTTAAGCTTAAAGGATTCAGCTATCTGTCTTACTTTGCCATATGGATATATGAACTCCTTATGGCTATTTTGAGAGGCTCAACTCAACTACGTAATACAGGTCCCTAATTTCAACTGTCAGTCCATGAATCTCAC
Organism: Neopelma chrysocephalum; assembly: GCF_003984885.1. NCBI lineage: Eukaryota > Metazoa > Chordata > Aves > Passeriformes > Pipridae > Neopelma > Neopelma chrysocephalum. The sequence goes on along the minus strand of NW_020897693.1, from coordinate 32,028,630 downwards.
ATCTAAAGCAGATACAGATCTGGTTCCTCAAGTCAATGGGGGTGCCTACTAGGATACGGAAGGACTGATCAGACCAATAATGACAGATGTGATCTATTAGATGATAACTGTCCAGCTATGGGGTACAGAAATTTATAAGCTGAACTGTTGAAGCAGGAGTTAAATTTAAATTTGAGCAGTGCAACTGTTCCACAGAAAAGGGTAGGAAAACCATAATATTTAGAAAAAGACCTGGCTTGTACCTATGTGAAAAGCTTGTACATAGCACAGTTGAAGAACCCTTTTTAAAATATTCCAAAGCAACTATTACTATTATTTATTTTAAAATAATAGTCAAGTTATACTAATAAAGATGCAAGCTACATCTTTTAAAATCAAGTACTCAGTAATCAAGGAATCCCAAAAGTTAAATTTTCTCTGAAATAAATATGCTATATTCCTGTTTCCCTGTTAAATATAGATTTTCAAGTGTCCCGCTAAACCTGAGTTAAATATATAATATGTGAAGCATGTACATATTAATGCAACGGAAAATTATTACATTTTAGACTGTCTTCAGGTGTGAGTGCTTAATTTCACATTGCATCTGTCAAATTATTGACAGTTTACAGATGGGAAACACTGTGAGCATAGACACCTACTCTGCAAGATACCTTCTACATTTTCATGTGATAGTCTCACAAGGAATGATAGGAAGGAGATTTATATTCAAATATTTCAAAGTAGCTATAGAAGTCTGGAATTTGTGAACACAGAATAATTATAATAATAGTTTGCTGACTTCTAAGAAGAGCTGTTGAGCTGGGACTTGCAGGGGTCAGTTCTCGATCCCAAATTATATAACTGAACTGAAGAATTTTGTGCAGAGAGTATCAATCTTATTTGCATATAGCAGCAAAAAAGGGGGGGCAGGCACGTAGATAAAATTTAAATATGGTGTAAAATTACTAAACAAAGACATGAAAAATAAAGACCAAAGTATGGCAAAGCATGGAACAGTATTAGAAAATCTGGAGGGTAAAAGAATTCAGAAAGGAAGGGCCATGGGTCTATGTTCGTGCCAGGATAAGGACACTAAACAGAATTTGGGCAACAGCAACATGGATGTTAGGAAGAAATAAATTACTGAATTTTGTGTATATATATATATATATATATATATATATGTATATATATGACACTTACGGGTTCAGGGTTTTTTTCCTTTAACATCATAGCTGTATTTCCCACAGGACATTTCATACAAATCCCATTCCAATCCCGTCTGAGCAGGGCTTTCTAAATTTTGACAGAGTGAGAGAAACACCAAAATTCAGCGAAGATATTTGCCTTGAAAAAATGCAGCTCCTATTGGAGAATTAGTTTTGCAATGCAGAGCCTTATTTGATGAAGTTAATAAGCATGAGTACATTTTAAGGAAGCAGGTTGAGTTTTTTACAGCTGGCTAGTACTTAAAATTAGGCACCAGCTTAATTATTGTGCTGAACCAGGATCCATAAATTCGGTGGGAGCAATGCCTTCTCCTGGGTATCTGGGAAGCAACAGAAGTGCTCTTAATTCTGAAATTAATGCGTGGAAAAATAAATAAAAGCTTTTGTTTTGGAGGGACCTGGTCATGTCCCATTTTAATCCAACGAGTAGGATACTACCAATTTTCTGTTTATAAACTGAGATAATTTAAAGCAGCATTGATAATCTGAATATTAAGGACAACTACATTTACAGCAGTTGGTGTCAAGCTGCACCACTTGCCTGGGGCTCTGGGCAGAATTCAGGGTATTGTCTTTAACTTTGAAGCTCCAAATTATTTGAGTTAAAGTATTTTTTCTGAAGTATTACCTCTTTTACCTTTCTCTGTGCTACAGCTGACGTAAGCAGAAGTACACAGCACAAGTTTTGCAATTCAGGAGAAAAATCTGCTTATACCTTACACGGTCTCCTTAGCTTAACACTTCGCTCTTGAGCACAACAAGCTTCAACCACTGATACATTCTGCAAAGCACCTGCCTTTATTTGGGTGTTAGGGACAAAATTAAAGTATGAGTTCAGAAATTATAGTAATGCAATATTCAGCAGAAGAAATACTGCTAGCAGTTATGACAGTGGTGACCAGCAAACAGAACTTGTTTCAATTTACTGAAGTTTACTGTGATTTTAAAGTGTTTAAAGGCACCTAGAGTTGGAAAGAGGTGTATGTATTTATCATTTTACAAATCAAATAAAAAGAAGCAATAGTCCAACATCAAAAGAAAAGCATTTCAATCCAACAACAATATTTGCTATTTAAGAACTTAATGGTTTTGTGCTTATATTTTTCACGGTGGTTTTAATGGGAGAAGCTTTTATAGCCCTCACAGATCCATTTCAGGGATCAAAACTGCAGATAACTTAATATTATCATGATAACTCTATCCTTGAATGTTGAAAGCAATTGCAGATTATTCCCTCCTTTGGTAGTCACATTATTAAAATAGCTGGACATTACTGCCAAGTTAGACATATTTAAATCTTCTGATTCCTTCTAAACAAGTATGTCTATCTCCGGCAATCCACTTCTTGCCAGTTTCCTATAAATTAATTCCAAATTACCAGTATCTTTCCAGCAATGAGAGCTTCCAATGTTTTATTGTTTCACCAGCTTTAGTAAGCATGCCATATAATTTCCTCTGCCTTTATGGGAGGCCTGGATTTACTGTGGCCAGTTTTACTGCCAGAAGCAATTGCAAGTGCATTCATTTTTACCGTGCACTACATGCAGTGAGCATACAATCATCTTTTGGAACCATTCTGCTCTGGCCTGTCTCTTCCATTAGACATGGACATTTAACATATTCTGTCTTAGCTGTATTTCCACGTTTTTTCCCTATTCTCATTTTCTCACATGCTCTCATTTTCCTAATCTCTTATATTACTTTGGATTACTTCTGTTCATGTTTGCATAACGCATTGCATAATTTAATCTGTGACATTTCAGAGGATACTGAATTTATCCAGTCAGCAGCCGCAACACAGATCAAGGTCTTCTGAGACAGTGAAAGTAGGAAGGAAATCTTTACCCATGGGAATTGTTACTCTTTCTTTAGGAGAAGATATTTGTAATCAACAGGAAGAAGACTGAGATCCAGTTTTCGCTTGGTAAATAATAGGTGGACATCAACAACTCTACAGACTACTTCACGGTCTTTTGCTTACTCTTATAATTATCACTGAATAAATAACCATGTATTGCCTCCATGATCTCTTGATATCGTCCACATTCACTCAGTCTCCCTTGTAATTCTGAGTATATGGCAACGTAACCTCCAGTATCTTTCTGACATTTATATACTTACCTATGTATTTTTCACTTGAAACGTTTTGTACCCCAAAACAACCTCTTGCTAGAGGTAAAGATTACGTGCTCAAAAGCAAAGGAAAGATGTTAGGTCACTCAACTAAGAAAGCTACACGCACTTGCTGCTAAAGTAGGCACACACCTGCTTATCACTCCAGGAAAGGTGCATTTTCCCAAAGTGGAATTTATCCGGTAGCTGAGCGTTCATGACTTGAAGTTAAAATTCGATTCAAATGCCTGGACTTGCTCCATCTTTGCAGATCATGGGGAATTCAGCCAGGGCAAACTGTCTCCTCTGACACAGAAGCAACAAACAATGCCAGGTTGTTACATCTATGCTCCATATTCTGTTCTAACCAGAAAATTACTTACACCTTTATTCAATGTTGTAGTGTTGGTGGGGGAAGGACAATGTACTTTCCCTTTTTCTGAAAGCTTCATGATTTGATCCAAATGAGATTATTACATTTTGCAGAGTTGCTTCAGCTGCCCGTCCGGAGACAAAACTGCAAGAGGTAGGGCAGACTGAAGCAGTCACAGCTTGACTATGAGCTGGAATTAACACTGTTGCACAGAAATGTGAAACAAAATTTCACAATTTATCTTAATTGACTAACATATTCTGTGTATGTTTTCAAGATGTTGTCATTTGACAAAAACAGTATCTTTTCAGGAATTAAGTAAATTGCTATATATTTCACAGCTTCCAACTCATGACCACATTCTGCTGTAAGCATTTCTGAATCCAAAGAATGGTTCTCATCAACTGAATCCAGCTAAATGCCATCTAGCTCACCTTAGCTAAAATATCCTTGCTAACTGCAGCTCTCCATGAAATATATTTGTAATCATTAATACTCAAGTCCTCTTTGGAACTTATTTTCCTCTGGAATTGAGCAGAGCTGTATCTACTCAAGTCTTCTGACATATTGTTGGCTGCTGTTGCTGAATGCCTTCAGTTTAGTGGGATTTATTTTCACTAAATTAGGTAAGTCTTATCTGGATACTTTATAGGGAAATGCCTTTAAAGTAACCCCTAAAATAACTGTCAAAAAATTATCTGCCTTTCTAACATTTTTATTTAAGAATGTTTTCACACTTGTATATACAACAGCACTTACCATTTTCCAATAGAATAAAAAATATTGGAGGCGGGGGGGTGTCAGAGAACAGGAATTAGTATGAAGGCTAAAGGAGCAAAATCAGGGTATCAAAGGAAGCATCAGGTAGAAAATCTTTGTCAGCACTTACACTGTTTTAGGAAAGAATTAAGACCATCTTACAGGGAACACAATTTTGCAATCCCAATAATCAGAGTACTCTGACAAACCTTGTAGACTGATTTCAAAACAACCCTGCTGTAACCTGAAGAGCCAGGTCTTTGAAGAGCAAAAAAAAGAGCGAAGGTGTAACCAGAAAAACACAGCTGAAGCAAGGGCAACAATCTGACGCGCTTAAATAAACACTTGTTGTCCTCCTATGAGCGTGCCTGACAAGGGCTCGTGCTGACTGCTCCGGGGAGCCTGCTGCAGGGCAGGATGAAGCCCGGGGGCAGAGAGAAGCATGCGGGAGCAAGGTGCGCTGGCAGGGTCGGGCACTGCGCAGCCGCGATTCCAGCCCGCGCCCTGAGCCGATCCGCCGGAGAGCCCTCCCGATTGGCTGCCGCGCCTGTCTATCAGCGCTCGGGGCGGGGCCAGCGGCAGGGTTCGTCATCGCGGCGCGACGGCGACCAAGCCAGGCTCGGTGTTATGGCGGCGGCAGCACCCGCCTCGTTCCCGCTCGGCGGCAGCGCTCCGGACATGAACCCCGCGGCCTCCGAGGTAGCGAGCAGCGCCCTGCGCTGCCTGGCCGGGCTGGCGGGGCAGGTGAGTGCGGAACGGGCGGAGGGGGAGGCCCGAGGCGGGGCTGGCGCCGCGCCCAGCTCACCTCACCTCGTTTCGGGGCCCCGCGTTCCTGCTTGTGTCCGGCCTGCGGGGCCTTCCCCGGCTCCAGGAACAGACTACGGCGCTGTAGAGTACACAAGTCTGCTACAAACCGCTCCTGGCGGTTGTTCGTGCCCGCCCGCAGGAGCGTGGCTGCCGGGGAGGCGGTGCCGGCGGCCTCTCCCTCTCCCTCCGTCCCGGCCCGGGCAGCCTAGGGCGGAAGGGTACTGCTGCTGCTCTCTCACAGCCGGGGCCGTGCCTTTCCCTCGTAGTGACGGGACGTCTCGTGTCACTTCGTAGTTTGGCGGATGATCTCTCCCGTGGGAAACTGCAATCTGCCTAATTGTTTTATCTTCACATTCAGCGATTCTGAATTGAAACGCTACTGAAAGCTTACTGTGTGTAACGGATCAGGAGGTTGAAGTTAGCCCTGCCGTGGTAATAACATACTGTGAAACAAACAGTGCATCTCAGTGGGTCAGAATTTTTAAAGGACCTTTGCTCTATGGTACTTAAGTTGAAACACCTACTTTAGGTTGAGTAATGGCTATGAATTATTTAACAGATGTTACAGTAGTGGTGGGAGGCCCTTATCAGGAGAAGATTTTAGTAACAACTATTACTGTAAATAATTTACAGATTAATTTATTTTCCACTGTGGAAACATATATGTAGTTCTCTGAAGGCAGTAGAAGTACACTCTTGCTTCAAAAATTAGCACTCCAGAGGTTTGGGACCAGATGATGAGCTATATCTGCAGGAGCTAGTGTGACTTAATGTATGTTTATGTAAGAGAACTACTCAGAAATGGACTCTCAGATACAGAGGCAGTTTAGTAGTAGCTGCTGGCTGATCTGAAATTATTTTTTAGATTATTTCACCTCTTATCTGTTTAGAACTCTGTATTATATTTGCTTCTCACCTCCAAATCTGCTAGTAATTGTCTCAGTTTTCAACAAACAGCCTCCCAAATTAAGGGCTTAAAAACTCAGGCACTGAGTAGTAAGAGTCTCAGTTTTCCTATCTCTGAAGTGGTTAAAAACTACCCTAGCTTTTGAATAGGAGTGCAGTGCTGAACAACCTCATAATCATACACAGAGACATGAAAACTAGTTAGGTAGTGAGGATGAAATGCCCCATAATTCTTCCTGGTGAAAATTCTAAATGTGACCAGTGAAGAACTAGTGAATATCAGTTTATCTAGATGTAATACTGTTATTCATAGTATTGTTCTTAGAACATTAATGTCAGTGAAAAGATGGAACTCTTGTATTTATGAAAACCGCAAAGAAGACTAATGAGAAAGTTTCCTAAGCTCTTAACCAGGGTACTCATCACAAGTTTAAGTGATTGTTTTCAAAACTACATTAAATGCTCTTACTTTCTCTCTTTTCTTCAGTAGCTTACTTGTTCTCCAAAATTTGCTGTACAGGTAGCATGTCACTGGAGAGAGCTTAGTGATTTTTAAAAATAACTGGGTGTGCATGGACACTTGTGAGAGACCAGTTTAGAGTTGTTGCATCCCCTCAGTAGAGTTCCAGTAGTTACAGTGCAGAGTTTTATTGTCTTTGTTGGTGTTTGGAGTGTCTTATTTCCATGACAGCAGACCCATTTTACTGTCCATTGCACTGAACTATAAGGGTCTGGTTGCTCCATCTTAGCTGGGAAAGTCATTTTAATTGCTCAGTCAAGATCCTTTCCAGCTGTTGAGTTAAACGCTTTCTCCCAGCACCTGAGTTAGATTTAACTGTGGTGTTTTACCCACTTACTGACTCTAGCAATCTGTCTTGCGTTTTTGACTGAAAGTACGGACTCCCCATTTTCCTTTTATAGAGATGAGTGAGCATGTGCCAGATTCTTAGCAGTCACAGTTTGTGGGCTGTCATAGTAGTTTAAGTTGGATTTATGCTAGCAGGTTGGGTTGTAAACAGGAATATTTCTGGTGCAGTAATTTTTTTACTAGGGCAGTCAATTGCAGCACAGTGACTGGGAGGACTTCTGAGAATAACAACTCATAAAACTGATATGGTTGATCCTGAAAAGTTCTTTAAAACTCTAGTGACAGTGGTTTTTCTTAAAACAGATTTCAAAGAGCTGGAATGACTTACAATCCTGTAAATGGCTGTAGAATAGGCTGTGGAGTTATAAACAAAGGCCTTGAAGTTATCAAAACACTGAATTTATAAACCTGTTTGTGACAGTTCTAATAGGTATAAGGATGTGAAACACCAAGAACTTACTCTGTTGTACTAGAAACTTGTTTGGATGGAGGAGGGGTTTATTCTTTAATTGTATTTAAAAACTGTGTCTGTGAGTTGAAAATGTTACTGGCCTCTAAATTATTTTAAGTCAGAAGTTCTGATGGTTTTGTACATTGAACCACCTGGACAGTAGTGACACACTATGATATGAAGGCACACATCAGCTGATTCTTTTCGAAAAAGGAGGCCTATTAGGAAATTGCAGTAGAACTTCTGTTTTGTTTCATTAGGACAGCTTACAGCTGCACCTTTTTTACCCTGACAGTGGTCTGTAATAGAGCATATAGGAGATGTTACTGTAGAAACTCTGTGGAGAAATACATGTTTCAGATGATGGCATACACACAATGGCTTAATTCTTAAAGTAAATTTTGTTTCTCCTGAATTCTAAATATATTCTTGATTTTGAAAGGTATTCAAAACTATTATTTCCTAAAACATTACTTTTTTTACATCCTATGTAGCTTAAGTACTAAACGGGAATAATAATTTGTGTGAAAATTGTCTAAAATACATTATATATCTAGTCAGACTGTCTTGTTTGCTATGAGAACTACTGCTGGATTTAAAAAGGCTGATCTTTGACTAAAGAAGGAAGGCTCAGGCTTATAGTTCTTTATATACAAAATTGTGATAACTCATGTGGAACAACTTATCATCCACAGCTTTGCCTTCAGAATGATGGAGGCAGTCTTGTATTCATTTCCCATTGTTTCCTTGTACTCTGTGCAGTGGATTCAGGAAACAAGTGCATATGCATTCTATGTTCTCATCTGTAATATTTGATGCTGTTAGAAGGTAGATGTCTTTAGACCATAAGTTCAAGGTCACTTTTGTCATCTTCCTGAGGTACCTTTTTCTATTTCACCCGCTCCCCCTTTTTTAATGGAAGGAGGAGTGAGGGATAGACATACAAATATGCATATAAATTGGAAATTCAGTGTGGCAAGCAGAGTACCTGTAGGTCCTCTTGGTTTTTAAACAAGAATTTTATCTGTATTTAGAATTTGGGGATCACTTGCAGAATGTTTGTTTGAAGAAAAACCTTCTTTAAGAAGTGAAAGTGCTCATTACTTCAAGATCTTGAAGAGTTTTAGTATAACAAAAATGGCAAAGGTGGGTGTGAATGAATGTGTGTAGTTAACTAGTGATCATTGGCAATTGGCTTTGTATTAGAAAGCGAAAGTTTATTTTTAGCTTATAGAAGATATGTAGTTCTTTTAAATAAAACTTCAGATTCACTTTATGTGTTTGTTGCTTTGGGTGTTAAACATTGCAATTCCTTGGCAAAGAGAATAGACTGTGGCAATTGTTATTTTGATCCAAATGCATATACAGGAAAATAGTGTGGTTTGGAAATGGATTTGACAGTGGTGCTGTGTAGTCTAGAGTTTGTTTAACCTTGAGATTTTTTAAATATTTATTTTTATACACTTATTTTTAATGCAAAGCTTCCTTTGGATTTGCAGCAAGTAAAACATTCAAGAATGTGGCATGGTGCCACATCAAGACATTGGTCATGCAGGCATAGATAGTCTTACAAATCTCAGAATAAAATACATGAACATACAGGAGATTGTCATCCTGGATGCATGTTTCTTCCTACTGGTGGTTCTAGCATCTGTTAAAAGTTGGTACAAGTGATCAACATATATGGTATGTTTTTGTACAATAATTAATTGAATAAAGCTAAGGACCAGATTAATACAATGACAATATGATGACTTAGTAAGGAATTTTTAATTTTTGAATATACTCTACAAATACCACGACAGCTGCTTGGACTATAATTAATATCAAACCTTTCCAATGTCCTCATAAAAAGGGTGTGGGTCTGTATGAGACTGAGCATAATTGTTATCTTGTAGAAGTCTTGTATAGTTCTGTGATGCTGATACAGATAACATAATTTTCTATTGTGTTTATTTTGCTCTGTTGAAGCTTAACCTCGGAGACGATATCGTGAAAGTTGTAATCAATTGGAGCAAGCTTCAGAGCACATCAGCACTTCAGCCAGCATTGCTCTTTAGTGCACTTCAGCAGCATATTTTATGTTTACAGGTAAATATTTCATGGGACACATTTGACTTGACAAAAGTGATCAACAACTGGAAGTAGTTATATATGTAAACTGTAAAATTTTAGTAATTTTGATCTTACATTGCTCTGTTCAACAAAAAAGGAATGCAAAAGTATTAAATGCTTGGGATTCCACGATACTCCATAGGTACTCACACTTACGTTTTTTTCAGATTAGTGTTGGGAATAGCCACTGTAGGTGAGCAGGCTGAATAAATGCAGCCTCATTGATTTCTAGACTTGCATTGTAAATGTGATACATTTCCATCTATGGTGGGTTATAATTAAGCAATAAGACACGGCAGGTGTGTGTCATGCTATGATAATGATTCCATGCGTTGGCTGAGTTTTGAGGCTCATAGAGTGCTTTCAGTGGTTCAAGAAGTGGCATTATCCCAGCATGACACATCCTGGAGTGTCTTACTGCAATTAAATATATTTTCAGTGTAGGTTTTTTTTTTTTAAAGAGTAATTTCTTTGACATTAATGTCCCATCTTGCCAAGTAGCCAGTCACCATTACTGTAATTTCTTTTAACTATTTGAAACTTTCCTACCCTGCTAAAAGTATGTGTAATTTAGTTGCATGGCAGGGAGGGTTAGCAGTTTGTCAGCTAGTAACTAAATAGTGTTTTGACTTTGATAGTTCATATGTAAAAGATGGGGATTTGAATACCAGTATTTTGCTTCAGCTAGTCAATAAATTATTTCAGGTGAGTAGTACTGGGAGGATGAAAAAGGAAGTTTCTGTATTTGCTTGTCTGTAGGTAAAAGAAAGACCCTTTGTTTTCCAGACATCCACCAAATCTTTGGTGTGATGAACAGAAAGAGAAAATATGCAAGATAAAAGCAAGTAAAATTTACATCCAGCTGTAAGAACACTGCAAGTAGGAATTTGATTCCATGTAAGGAAACATGACTGGTAAAAATCATGTTGTCTTTAAAAAAGTAAAATAATTACTGGAGAGAAAATAAAGCTATGGTATTCAGATTAGGTGAAACTGATAAAAATTAAAAAAGAGGCAGTGACATATATATGTACTGAGGTTTTGTTATTACATCGTGTGTAAGAGTTAGTGCAGTAGAATAAGCATTTTTGCCACTACAAATGTCAGTGCATTCTCTCATTTAATTTCATGACCTAAGTAGATAATCAACCGTGTCAAGCAAAGCATGTGTTCGGGGTAATGCCTACATATTTCATGTCTGTGTTCTCTCATTCAGTTGGGCAACTGTGGTTTCAAGTGGAGAACCTAGTGCTGTGGTGATAAGGTAAAGGCTTTACAGTGTAAAAGCACTGGCTTTCATGTTAAGGAGGAAAAAATACTAAGCCTTACTGTTCTGAGTAAGCATTTGAATGACATGTTAATTAAGTGGCAATGATGCCAGCACTGAAGCTTTGATTCAGCTAGTAACAAGGGAGTACAGACAGATTGTCACAGAAATTTGGGAGTTTTCCTCTACAAATCTCTAAAAGACACAGGTCAAAAAGGTCAGAGTCATGGTGTGCACAGTACTTGGAAGGCTTTTTTCTAATCTTATTACTGTGCTCCATTAGAGGAAGATGTTGTAATTCCCAAAAATTATTTCTGTTGGTCTGGTTTGGAAATTGTGGTAGTATTTGGCTTTTTGTTTTTAGGATTTTTTGCCTTTTATTTTTTTTAACCCTAACATACAGTTTTCTTTGTTCAGCCTCTTTTAGAAAAACTCCAGGCTTTGATTAAAGAGGAAAATATAGGCCATGTTGAACCTGCAGGTAAACCAGAAAGCCAAACCTGTGAAACAAGTTCAGATATTTATGATAGTAACTGTCAGACTGAAGAAAAGTATCCAAGTTATGACTTGGGAGATCTGAGGGATGCTCGTATTCATTTTGATCCAGAGGTGGTCCAAATAAAAGCTGGAAAAGCAGAAGTAAGTTATTTACCTAAATTTAAAAACAAACAAGCAAAAAAAAAATTTTCTAAATTTTAAATTTAAAGAATGAAGTAGATATATGCCATCATGTTTATTACCTGCAGATTGACAGGCGGATATCAGCCTTCATCGAGAGGAAACAAGCTGAGATCAATGAAAATAATGTCAGGGAATTTTGCAATGTTATTGATTGTAATCAAGGTAACTGGCTAGCCAGACTTTAATCTTCATAGCAATTTAAGTTGTGTGGGTTTTTTTATTTAATAATTTTTTTATTTTCAAAAGCACTAATCTATATTTAAAACTGAACTTTCTTTTATGAGTAACTTTGTTTTAAAATTAGGAACTTGCATGTGCACTGCAGTTGTCAGAAAAACAAAGAAAGTAGTCACTGAATGACAATATTTAATGCATCTCATACAGAAAGATTATAGCTATTACTATGTTCATTTTAAGAATTTCTATCTTAGATCAGATGATTTTGTAGCAATTGTTCCTGGTGCTTAACTAAGTGTTCCTCCAAAGTAAATGGAATTGCAATTCAGAAATGTCTTGTGAATTGCATATTCCAACTGAAGTTAATTTAATGCTAGTTAAATTACAAAAAACTATTTTTACGATTAGTTTGAATTACTAACTACTTAAAAAAACTTTTTCCTTTTAACATTGCTCATGCTGTTGGTGTTTTACATACACCAGCTGGTACAATTGGCTGTATCTGTAACCAAACAATCTTAAATCCATCTAGTAGGCTGGATTCCATTTACACAATCAGTAACCGTGTAGGCAAGTGCATCTTAAAAGTGAAGACACTTTTAGATACATAAGTGGTATGGAGACATTTTCTAAGTACCTGTGAACCCAGATGTGCATTGTCTCTATAATGTACTTATGCTCTTGGAGATCAATGTGTATTGTTCCATAAGCTTCTAGGAGAGTGTAATTCCTTGAATGTTAGTTGGAATTCAAATGACATCTGAAGTCTAGTAGAATATGCTAGATAGTAAAATACTGATTCCTGAAATTGTTAATTACATACAGAAGAAATTATCTTTCTTGGTATCTTCAGACATAATAAAATACATAAACATGTATATGAACAGAGTTTAAAATGTAAACATTAGAATAAACTGAGATGGTCTCTACTGTAGGTTTTTATGGCTAAACAAATGCAATAAATCACAGGCATCAGAATAAATGCAGGAAGACTTAGAAAAGAATGCTGATGAGTACACTATATCAGCCTAAAAATACGAGGACAGTTTCAGAAAAGGGCATAAAACCAAAATAACACTGGTAAGCAGGAAAAAGGCTTCTACAGGAAGAAAGAAATAAGTTACAGAGAAACACAGTGAGAAGTAAGAACCAATTAAATTTAGTCCTGATCCAATAAACTTCTATGTACATGTGTGCATACATTTATATGAGAGACTTATCCAATTAAAACCAGTAGGTCCATGCAAGTGTATGAAACTATTAATGGGCAGGTGTTTATAGAATGAATGAAGTATTTCTGATGGTTTTTATTGTCTGAAACGTTTTAATTAGATTTGTAAAAGCATCAAAGCTGATGGTGGTTAGAATATTTTCAATTATAAATACATAATTAAGACCTCATTTTCTATATTATTATTTATTTAGAAAATAGCTGTGCCAGAACAGATGCAATTTTCACACCCTACCCTGGATTTAAAAGCCATATAAAGGGTAAGTAACTCTTCTAATACCCATTTTATTAATTGTCCAGATATAATAGCATTGATGAATTTTTGACTTCAGAACTTTTTGTATAATGCTCAAAAATGCAAACGTGTTGATTTTTGACTCTAGTGAATAATTTTCCATCTTCAGTTATGTCTCCAAGGTTTTCAATCCCGTATCTGCTTCACTAAACTAATGCTTAGGCGCTAAAGACCAAAACAAAATTGCCTGTTTTCATTGTCTGAAAGGAAATGTGCAAAAGATAAAGCAGGACAGAGAAGCTGAACAATTCTTAGCTTTTCTTCAAAGATGAAGCCAGCAGTTCAGTTAAGGAATGGAAATGAAATAGAATTATCTTCTATTCTTCATTAGTTGATGTAATGTATTGAAATAGAAAATAGTTTTGGGACACAGTGAAAGTTCCAAGACATAGGTTTATGGGAAGTGACAGGCTGGGGAACAAGTTTACCACTGCACTAACTTTCAGAAAGGAGTAAATAGTATAGAAATGGTTGTCCAACAGAAGTTATGTATAAAATATTGCTTGTCCATCTGCTCCTCTCTAGGTGTACACAAGTTATCCTGTCTAAAAACAAAAAAAAAATACCCAAAATGAGAATGAAAGTAACCCTTGTCTCTCTCTTGAGAGAGGTAGTATTCAGTTATCCACTTCATATTGGTTCTAAAAACCAATTAATTATTCTGAATTATATAATTCAGAATAATACTGTGAAGCACAATGATAGATATTGAAAGGTCTGGTGAGCTAAGAGGGAGATGGGAAAGTGAGTTTGATTTTTAGGATCTTTCACTAAGAACCTCTTTCACTTAGTCAGTTTTTTAAACTGTGTGCTAGTTTGCATTTCAAGAAACAGTTCATAACTGAAACATGAATAGACATAGAATAGAAAGGAATTGGAAGTAAAACCAGCATCAACTAAAGCAAGAATGTAGCATGTGGCCTTCATGAAATACTGAGTAAGAAGGTGTGTGTGTGTGTGTGTGTGCGCGCTTCAGTGTCTGGAGCTGCCAACAAAGTCTTTAAGTCTACAGTACACTGCAGTAGTTGTATCAGGAAGGACTTAATAAATGACTGTGACTTAAAGAGAAGTGATCAAAATCATCTGATGAAGACATGGCTCAGCATGGGTAAAAGAATCAGCTGTAGAGTCACTAAAGCTTTTACCCAAATAACAAAGATTAGAAGTGAACTTTCTTGTTGAGGTTCATACTGGTTCTTCTGGTTGTTTACCTCCCTGTGTCTTCATGTATTTATGATGCTTCCTGTAATATTTGGTCTGGCCTCTTCTTTGCATTCATAACAGCTCACATGTAAAACTGCTGACATAGATATCAAGGTTTCTGCTATTTATCAGCAACTGATGACAAATTCTTGATACTGCTGTTCTACATGAACGTATGAGTAAATCTTTTAGTTTGCATATGTGAAGTCCTAGATTTTTGTTTGGTTTAGTTGCTCATGCAAAAAATAGGAAAATACTTTTACTTCAACTTTTAGTCTTAATGCATGTGGAACCTTTCATATGAGAAACTTGTGTGAAATTGATTTAACACAGGTTTTTATATTTGAATATTTTGATTCTTTCAGTTATATATATGTTTCATATGTGAAATTTGTGTTCTCTTGACCTAGTTTCTAGGGTAGTAAATACATACGGACCTCAGACTAGGTCTGAAGGAGCACTTGGGTCTAGTCACAAAGCCAGCCTACCCATGCATGACTGTGGAAACCAAGCTGTTGAGGAGAGATTGCAAAACATTGAAGCACACTTACGGTTACAAACAGGTTTGTATCTTGTTTTAATTTTGACATTGGTGTGCTAGTTTATACTACAGGTATCATTACTATGGTAAAACTGGGCAAGTCTATAAAAATTGTTACTGTAAAACAGTGGGTAGATCCACTGAAGGGTTTAGTGACCCCAAGTGCAATAATCCTATGCCCAAAATGGAACCCAGGTTTAAGCCCAAATTGGGATGCTGAGGTAGTAAATGTACACTGTATGTGGTGGCAAGTGAGAGAGGCACTTCAGAACAGGATTTAAAACAATGTGGAATAATTGGTGGTAGGGGTTCTTCATAGTAAGTAGAGTTGTCCTGACTGGACCCACTGAACAAGAAAAGCTGAGGTTAGGACTCAGTGCTGCTTCGTAGACAACATGTCCTGGGGACAGAATCAACCCAGAGGACAATTGAAAACCTTTCCTAACGATGGATGATTCTTGAAATAATTAAGTGTAAAGCTTATTTCCCAGAATCTGGGAAGTCAGTACTTCCCTTTAGCCATGCAAACATGAGTCCACACCTTTCACTAAAATAAATGCCATAGCCACCAGGCTACTGACATGTTTTAGGTAGTTGCTTTCCTCACCACAGCCCCAGTTTTTTATATTATAAATCAATGAGGCACTTATCAAGGAGGAATTTGTATTTTTCTTGAAAATTGTTTACTAGATGAAGATATGGGCTTCTGTCCTGTTTTGTAAAGTGAAATTTCTACACATCACACTGCAGGCACACTTGACTTTTTTTTGTCTTTTGAATACTGAATAGATGCCAATCCATTCTCTAGGAATATGGTGAACATTCACTAGATTACTAGATACCTCTGAATATGTACTCTATTAAAGTCCTCTGGCAGCAAGGAGAGTAGGATATGCCTAGATACAGTTGAGGTGGCAGTGAGAGCTTCATGCTTAGCTGTATAGCTGTCTGAAAAATAAGCTGGCTTTTGTGAATGGAAATAGAATTTGAAAGTGGCTGACCAGTATTAGGGTGACAATTAGGTGTAGTAGCTTTGCAGTTCATGTGCATTGGGGATAATGATTGGAGGTAGTTAAGGAGCGATCATTGCTTCCACATTGTGCCTATAACAGATGATAGATAATTTTGTTTGAAGGAACAGGTCAGCTTAACTACAGTATAGGGTAAGAAGGTGAAAGCGTGCAATACCAACTCAACTCCTGTACAAATCAGCGTTCATGGGGAAGATCTCAAGATTATTTGATGCTTATCCAAGCAGCTGTGGAAAAAGTATTAATCTGAGCAGGTAACATGCCTCACCTACCTGCTCACCAATTTTTGTTTCTGGTGACAGAAGAGTTAATCTTGACTCATCTGCTGTTTTTCAGAACAGCTTCTTCTATTGCTAGCAGTGCTCTTTTCCCTTTACATTAAGAGAAAGCAATATTAAGAGTGAGAGGTTAGCCAATTTAATTAGTAGCTGCTGAGTGTTGAGTAGAGAGCAGAACTGAAGGAGGGGAAGCTACCTGAAAAATTGTTTCTCTGAATGGACAAAATAGGTGAATGGCTAAAACCCCACAAACATTAGTGCTTATTTCAGTAGTTTGTGGAATAGAATTGTCTTGTCTAAAAGACCCAGAAATAGAGGAAATGGGTGACAAGAAGTAAAAGTTTGCTAAGGCTTTGGTTGTCAGTGTTCAGAACCAGACTGTCATTTTAATTGGAATAGCCAGTACTTGTAATAAACAGTTATTTCAGTTTATAGAATACTGTGTAGTGTAAGTAAGATGCTTCCTTAGACTGATCTTTTGATAAGTTCTGTTTTTGCATGAGGAAACAAGCCCGAGCTGCTGTAGTATAGATGAAAACAGCAAATGGGTTGAGGTGGGTTTTTTGTTGCTGTTGTCTTTGTGGTGGTTGTGGGTTTTGTTGTGGGTTGGGGTTTTTTGTTTGGTTTGTTTTTTGGGGGGGGAGTTGGGGGTTTTTGTGGTTTTGTTTTTTTTTTTTGGTCCCCCAAAGCTCTTTTATTCCATTTGACACACACGTTCCCCACCCCTGTTCTCCCACCTATAGCCAGGCAAATGTTGTTTTTTGTCAAGCACAACTCATACCTGTCCTCTAACCTCTGATGCCCAGTGGATATAGGTTTCTTTCAGAACAATCCTAGATATCAATGCTAAATTCATGTGTGCTCTGCCATCCCATCTGCCCTCTCTAATGCTGCTGTCAGTTTTGAAGTGGTAACATTTCATGTATGACCAATGCATTGTAAAATTGATTGTTAGTTGTTCAAGGGATCTTTTCAGACATACTTCAGCCAAATGCTGAAGTTGTCTTATTGCCTTCACTGACTGCCACTGACTTATCAATTAGGTTTTACCCTGAATTATACTAATTATCCTTCCTTTTTATTATCCCATCCATTTATTTTGTTTCAGCTACTGATTGACAGCTGGTCTTGAAGAATTCATGTCAAATTTGCAGTTTTTAGTTTAAAAAGTTACTCAAGAGCTTTTCCTGATTTCTTTGCATTTGTACTGATGTATTTAGGTGGTCCGGTACCAAGAGACATTTATCAGAGAATTAAGAAGCTTGAAGATAAAATCCTTGAGCTGGAAGGACTGTCTCCTGAATATTTTCAATCTGTAGTAAGAAATTCTCTCACCTTTTGGCATACCTAGATGCATTTGGGCCTTTTTTGCTTAAATCTTTGATGTACAGAGAAAAACTTAAGGAGTCGGAGGGCAGGCACTTTTGATAGACAACTCTGGTCCACACGTAATATAACAATGGTTACATTACATGTGGACCATCTAGTCAAGTTCATATTCATGTCTACCTAATTTCTCATTCCAAAGAAAATATTATCTGTTGGAGGAAAAAATTACAGCCACTCAAGCTGAAATAATTTGTGAGAAATATATCTCAGAGGTTGGATTTCTCCCCTCTGCCCTAAAATCTGAAGTGTTTCTTATGTCAAGAAAATTGACTGAAGTTTTGATTTTGATACAAATCATTAATGGCTTAAATCAGCTGAAATCTTTTGGGCTTCTGTACGTGATCTAATTATTAACAATCAGCTATGTGAATAACTTCCAAAAGGATTAATGTGATTCTATGATTTAGGTTTCTTTGTTTCTGGTTAGAGTTCTGTCTCCTTCTGAATAGTACACCTTAACCTTCACTCACTGAAGTATATTAGGACAAAGAAAACATTAGTCATTACTATGTTGGGCTCTACTTGACTGTAGAAATTTCTTGTCAGTTGTCTTGCTCTTCTTTCCACATGTAACAGTAGGAATGTCTTTCTTACTGTTGATCATATTTTAATTTATATCTTCTCCCTTGAGACCAGCCAAAGAAGAGTCAGCAATAAAAATAAATGGCAATATTATAAATTTGTTTCATTTTTTTAATCTGTATTGGAGATCAATGAAGTTCTTTCTTTGTGATGCTATTCCTTCAAGTTGTTGAAAACCATAAGTTAAAACGTACACTTTCATAAGCTGAAATTTCTATGGAAAGTGCTTTGGGTCTTTTCTAGAATGAGGTTTGTAGAAAAATTTGTGATGATGTCAATTGTAGTGTTGCACAGTAATTAGTATATTTTATCTAAAGTTTTGCATAAATATTTCAAAAGCTCAATTCTGTCTGAAGGAAGCTTCAGCTAAATTGATAGCTGTTGACTGCCAAGCATGGAGAAGCTTGAACAGGTTCTGACTTTTCTCCAGTAGTATGTCTCATGATCCAAAGTACTTAATTATAAAAAGGATTTCTTTAATCCATGGAATGGCAGTCAGTGTTTTTTCTTTACTTTAAAGACTCTTGTCAATGTCGTTACAGAATTATTTGTGGTCCTCTGTTAGTGCAACATTAAGTATGTTTTGATTATGTCTTTTCTTCAGAGCTGTTCTGGCAAGAGGAGAAAGGTTCAACCTCCCCATGTAAGTGCCATTAACTTTTGTTTATCTTAAGTTTAGAATGTTTTGAGCGAAAAGTAAGCAGAAGTTCTACCAAGCAAATATCTGAGTTCTCAGAAATAGCTGCATCAGTATTGGAGAGTTTGCTGGCAAAGAAAGAGGGACAGAATCAGAAAGGTAATAGGTGTTAAAATGAAATGAGTCTTCTAAGAATCCATATTAGAGTAAGTTGGTGTTTTCACCAGTTAGAAGGATGACAGAATAAAACAAATCTGTAATGATGTGAATCAAGCTGGGAGTAACAAGCAATTTCTGTATTCTGATCAGTAATGCCTTCTGGTTTTGTTTTGTGGCTTAATGGTTTATATTGATTTTAAAAATTATTTTTCAATTTGCTTTATTGGTTTATGAAGAGACAAAAGTAGAAATGGCTGGCTCAGCAAAAGTATTGCAGAAGGACCCAGCATTGTAGCAGATACTAAGCTAAGTCAGTAAGACTTGCCATTTTCACACCACCATCACATAAGAGAATGCATTAACTGTGTACCTTAGACCACAAGAGAGAAGTTATCCTTGGTGCAAGTGGGACCGTGGCTGGAACACTGTCTGCTACTAGCCATCATACTTGGAGACAGAGGAACTAGGGACAATGCTTAGAATGGGATGTGGGCCATCTGAGACTTGAGGAAGTAGGCTTGTTTACATGAGGAAAAAAATCCTGCATAAGGTGAAATATTTTTATAAAAAGGATGATGACCAGTTTGTGTAAGAAGACATCAAAAGATTGTCAGGTTAAGTGGGCGCAGAGGAGCTTGATGTTGGACAATAGGAAAAAACCCTTCAGCTGAAAAACCCAAGTTCCACAAGATCTATATAGTCTGATCCAGTGCTTTAACATCAAAGGATTTCTTGGTTTTTTTATGAGCAGATTAAAGAAACATCTAACAGAAGTAACATGGCTATATCAATCAATCTCTGATTAGGACTGTCTGTTTCTTCTAAGTTTACATTCTTTTTTTTTCAAGTTTTAAATAGCTAAAGACTAGATTCAGACAATTCTGCAAAAGTATTTCTGTCACTTAGTGCAATATGCAGTGACCTCAAGTATCAAGTGCTAGGCCACTTCTCTAGCAAGTACAAGATGTAAATGATTGTGATTTTTATTTTGTTCTTTTAGCAGAACTATTCATTGGCTGAACTTGATGAAAAGATTAATGCTATAAAACAGGCATTACTGAGGAAAACAAAAGAAAGCAAGTCCAAGGAGGCTGAGCAGCTTCTTCGATAAAAAAAGTCTTTTCAGAATCTTCACCATGCTTTACACATAAACCATAGACCTGGGTAGTGTGCATTGGGGATGATTTTAGCAATGAAGACAAAGTATGCATATAAGCTCCTTTTGGATGATCTTGAAAGCTTTCTTTCATAATAACTCATTTAAAAGCATTCTTATTAATGAAATAGTTACTTTAAAATGAAGAATGTTTCAGGAATATCATTCTAATAATCCATTCCCTTCTTTTATAAAGGAGGATTGCAGCATTGTGTGTGTGTGGAAAGTCTTAACCTGCATACAAAAGCTATATCTCTCATGTAATTCTTTATGACTAAGTATTTAAAAGGGCTGTCTTTTGAGTACTTTTCACCTAAGTAGTTTGCATAGACTTGTGAAATAAAATTAAATATTTCCTCAGAAATAAACTGTCTTCGGGGAAAAAAAATTTACAAAAAATCTTGCAGTATGCATGCTTACCTGCATTTTTTCCCCCGTATTTGTCACCATTTTCACAGCTGTTAGAAATGCAGCAAATTGTATTTGTTTGACAGGTGGTTATGAAAATCCTATATGTGTAAATAAAAACAACTGTTCTTCACCTCCTCAGTGTTCTGTGTGAATTCAAACTTCATACCCTGCTAACAAATTCAGTATGTTCTAAAGACAGGAGATTTTGAGGAGCATGCCGGCAAGGCACCAACTTCCCTTCCATTTGCATGCCTACATGACTTTTGAAGCATGGATGCTGGCTATGTAGTTTAAATTAAAGTCAGACCTTTGCCCACACGCTGAAGTGTGATTTTGTTGTGACACTTTATTTTTGTTTGTTTGTTTTAATAAACCATTTTTTATTTATACAAGTTCTTTATTTACTGTCTTCATTCCAGTTTAGAAGAGAAGTAGCTGTTGCAAAGGAAGTTTTATGTTAACTACTCTGCTTACAGCAGTCGTACCATTGATGTCCTTGTATCACCTTGTGACAGGTGTTATGAACAGTACTGACTGAACACAGTTTTTGAAGAATAGTAGGCGGTTTATGTGACTCCATGTTCTTATCTAGACTAACATTTGTTGTAGCAACTGCAGCTAATGCTTCTCTGAAGGTGATTTCCTCAAGAGAGACTGGTTACAAAGACTGCATTAGCAGTTTCAAAGTGGCTTTTTCCGTAGTGAATTGCCTGCTACTTGAAAGATCTCTTGCCATGAAACTCTCCTTCTCCTCTATTGACATGGCAGCAACATAGCAGTTAAGGGTTAAAAGCATAATAAAGATACATTGTAGCATGACAATAGCTAAGGAGATGATGATGGATGTACTCTGGATTGTAATTTATTAACCCTATATAATTTATCAAATAACTTGGTATGAATAAGCTTGAAAAATGTCATGGTATTTGTGTTGCTTTCTTACTAGTCCTTTGCCATTCTTTGGTTTCAAGTTCTTAATTTCTTGAATGCTTAATGCCAATGTTCCTGTACTATAAAAATTCATTGGAAAGATATTTTCTGCTCAAGACCCAAATGTTAAAAGTACTTGGATATTTCATAGGGCTGCCAAGCTGTTGGAAGTTTTCCTTCCTCTGCTAGGTGACCTGTATGCACAAAGGGACAGGGGAACAAGACTTTTCTGGTGTTCAGTACTAATGATCTTACTAGTTTATCCTTGCTTGCTTTTTGTCTCTTTGGGCTTGACCTCCTACAGTTAACTTCTACTGTAAGGACTGTTTCTTCAGAAAGAAGTGAAATACTCAATCCACCACAGCCCCATAATAAAGTGGATGCAGGATAGACCTCTTACACCATCCGGTTTTAAGATCTACCAATTATGCTGTTCTTCCTCTGCACCTGAAGCACTACAGTGCTTGCTGAGAAGTGGGGCTGCAGTAGCTGAAGTAGTCTGAAAGGTAGCTGCAGATGAAGTAAAAGCAGAGGAAGTGTTTACTATCTTGTTGACATGTCTCAACAGCTTGACCAATACCTTTTTACTGAAGTTGGGCTGATCTACACTCTTGCCTTCAAAAGGATGCATGGAAGTGTTCTTAAGGGAACTTTATATCTTTGTTACACATCATCTTTTCCTTCTCCGTTTCCATCTAGAGCTATGTAACACTGAGGATAACTTCCCTTACATAATGTTTTCTTCTCAGGCTGCTCCTGGCATCCAGAGGCCTGTCTTCTGAGAAGCACTGCTGTGGCTGCCGCTTGCTACAGCAACATCTTTTACTTGGCAAAAGGCCAGGTTTGAATCTGAACTGCGTGAAGAAGTGGTTTAGATGTACATAGATAAAACTGTACAGATGCATTTTTGTGTATCACTCATGAGGTCCATTTCACCATCCTCCAGCATACATAATCCCAGTAATGGTAAAGGCCTAGAATCATTAAGGTCAGAAAAGATTTCCAAGGTTATCGAGTCCAACCTTTGACTAAACACCACCATGCCAAGTAAACTGTTTCTTGAACACTTCCAGGGATGGTGACTCCACCACCTCCCTGGGCAGCCCATTCCAATGCTTAAGTACCCTTTCAGTGAAAAAATTCTTCTGTATTCAACCTGACCCTCCCCTGGAGCAGCTTAAGCCATTTCCTCTGTTGTGTTGCTAGTTGCCTGGGAGAAGAGGCTGAGACCCATCTTGCTCCAGCCTCCTTTCAGGTAGTGGTAGAGAGCAATAAGGTCTCCCCTGAGCCTCCTCCAGGCTAAGTGATCCCAGCTCCCTCAGCTGCTCCTCATATGACTTACTCTTTAGACCCTTCACCAGCTCCATTGCTCTTCTCTGGACACTCCAGCGCCTCAATGTCTTTCTTGTAGTGAAGGGCCCAGAACTGAACACAGTACTCAAGGTATGGCCTCACCAGTGCCGAGTACAGAGGGACAATCACTTCCCTGGTGTGCTGGTTTAAAGGTAAACTGGCAGGAGCAATGAACCCAACTGAAAAGAGATTATTAGTCAGAACTACAATTTAATAAAAACAATACAATAAATACAATTATACAGATGAACAATTGGTTTTAGCCCACAAAAACTCAGATATATAACCTGGCACCTTGGGGCATGAACAGAATGGTGTTCATTGGCCCCCATGCTGAGCCCCACGTGGTCCCCTGAGTCCAAAAGTAAAAGGAGAGGAAAAACCTGTTGGTGCAAGTGATGGTCTCAGGCTGGTTGAGAGTGGTGGTCGCAGTCCAGTCGAGGTTCTGGTCCTCCTCTGGATCCCATGAGTGGTACCAGAAGTCCCAAGACCACAAGATTATATACCCTCAGGTTCAGGTAGGAATGTCCAGTACCTCCCCCGGGGGGGGAGTACCACAATTGTTGGTAGTGGGTGTGAGAACAGGAATATTCTCCTATCTCACAGGCCTCTTAACACCCAGCTTATAGCCTGAGGGGTCAGGTGTGCTCTGGGCAGCTGCTGCAAATAGTCTATTGTTAACAGTTCCTGGGAAATTACATGGAGGGTGTAGAATACACAGTTTGCATTACACCCACACAGTGATGAACTGATCCCATGTGTTCTAACTAGGACACCCGGTCCTGCTGGTCATACTATTTTTGATAGTGTGCCATTGATAGGATGCCATTGACCCTGTTGGCCACCTGAGCACACTGCTTGCTCACATTCAGCCACTGTTGACCAGCACCCCCAGGTCCCTTTTTGCTGGGCTACTTTCCAGCTACTCTTCTCCAAGACTAGCACTGCCTGAGGCTGTTGTGACCCAAGTGCAGGACTTGACACTTAACTTATTGAGCCTCATACAGTTGGCCTTGGCCCATGAATCTAGCCTTTCCAAATACCTCTGCAGCACCCTCCTACCTTCCAGCCCATCAGCACTTCCACTCAGTGTTGTCTGCAAACTTGCTGAGGGTGCACTTGCTCCCCTCATCCAGATCATCAATGAAGGTATTAAATAGGACTGGCCCCAATACTGAGCCCTGGGGAACCCCAATAGTGACTGGTCACCAACTGGATGTAGCACCATTTACCACCACTCTCTGAGCCTGGCCATTCAGATGGTTTTTTACCCAGCAAACAATGCACCTGTCCAAGCTTCTCCAGGAAAATGCTGTGGGAGACAGTATCAAAGGCTTTGCTGAAGACCAGGTAGACCATATCCACAGCCTTTGCCTCATCCACTATGTGGGTCATCTGGTATTAAAAGGAGATCAGGCAGGTCAAGCAGGACCTGCCTTTCATAAACTTCTACTGGCTGGGCCTGATCCCCTGGTTGTCCTGTACATGTCACATGATGGCACTCAGGACAATCTGGTCCATAACCTTCCCCGGCACCAAGGTCAGGTTGACAGGCTTGTAGTTCCCCAGACCCTCCTTCCAGTCCTTCTTGTGGATGTACGTCACATTGGCCAACCTCCGGTCATCTAGTACCTCCCTGGTTAACTGGGACTGATGAAATGATGGATTGGCTTGGAGAGCTCTTCCACCAGCTCCTTTAGCACCATCAGGTAAATCCCATTGGGCCTCATAGACTTGAGTGTGTCCGAGTGGAACAGCACATCAGTAACTACTTCCTCCTGGATACCATGGCATCTGCTCTGCTCCCAGTCCCTGTCTACCAGCTCAGGGGGCCAGGTCAGCTGAGGATAACTGGTCTTTCTGTTAAAGACGAAGGGAAAGGTGGCATTAAGTACTTCAGACTCTTCTTCATCGTTGGTTACAATGTTCCCCTCTGCATCCAATAAAGGATGGAAATTTTCCTTGGCCCTCTTTTTGTTGTTAATGTATTTATAAAAACACTTTCGGTTATCTTTCACACCAGTGGCTGTTCTAGCCACTCAGATTGAGTTCTAGCTGAGCTTTCGCCTTTCTAATTTTTACTCTATATGACCTAACAACATTCTTGTATTCTTCCTGAGTTGCCTATCCCTTCTTCCAGAGGTTATAAACTCTCTTTTGTCCCTGTATTCCAGCAAAGCTCCCTGTTCATCTGGGCTGGTGGTCTTCCCTGCCAATTCACCTGTCAGCACATAGGGATGGTCTGCCCCTGCACCCTTTAGATTTCCTTTTTAAAGTATGTCCAGCCTTCCTGGACCCTTTTGTTTTTAAGGGCTATTTCCCAAAGGACTCTCTGAACCAGTGTCCTGGACAGGCCGAAGTCCCCCCTCCAGAAATCCAAGACAGAAGTTTTGTTGGCCCCCTTCCATACTTCATTGAGGATTGAAAAACCTTATCATTTCATTCTTGCTACCCAGGACAGCCTGCAACCACCACATCTACCACCAGCCCTTCTCTGTTCAGAAACAGCAGGTCTGTCGGGGCACTGCCAACATTTAAGAGGAGGTCCCAGCATCACTATCCACCCCCACCTCCTCCACTCAGTAGTGGAAATCCTATTGACATCAATCAACGCACAAATACCATTTGTTCCCGAAGTCACACAGGAGTAAGAAAAGCAATTCTCTTAGGACAATGTGAACCCCTAACTTGGCAATAAATAAAACCCACCCAGATTTGGGTTACACAATATTAGTTCTGTATAGAAGGTTTCCCCATTGAGGAACTCTTGCACTGAACACAACTGAAACCCATTGCAGGATCATATATCGCAAGGTTCAGAGGAAATTTTGTGAACCTTTCCCACACATTTCCAATCTATACATATTAAAATTCCAGGCAATCAGGAATTGCACTGCTTAATTACCCAGCACAGGTTTACCATTGTCCTAGTGTACAGCTATTCCACGCTATCAACAACAGCAAGCTTACTGTGCTGTAAACTAGCTGGGAAAGAGAGATTGACCATGTTATGTCCTGCTCTACAGAGATTGCAAAGCATTCCAGGCTGCCAAAGCACTTACCTGAGCTGCACCTCTTCTGCTCTTTAAGGTGCATGCTTTAAAGGAAATGCTAAAATCCCTGTAGCTAACCAAGAACTGAAAGGTTAGCTTTGTTTCCACTGCAAGAACTCAAGACAGACTTTAATCCCAGCTTCAATATGTAAAATTCACAGATAAAATGAAACATTCCATCTCCTTATTTATGCTTACCTGAAAGCTGATCTAGTGATCTTTCCAGGTTTTGTCAGAGTCCAATAGCCTGTGTTTCACACTTCACCTCAGTTATTAAGGGCTTCCAGTTACAAGGTAAAAAGGATAATAGTACAGCACTATAAATTTGGCATTAATTATTTGAGGAAAATATCTAAGAGCATCACTTTTAAGCCAAGAACATTTGTCTCCCTCTAGGAACACTTCACATTGCTGTTTAGTACCCTGTGTGAGAGATGTAATAAAACATTGGAGCTTGTGTTACTGTGCAGTTCTGCAGTGTGTGCATGATTGGTTTTGTTGCTTCAGGCTCCTCT
This sequence comes from Neopelma chrysocephalum, assembly GCF_003984885.1. Taxonomy (NCBI): domain Eukaryota; kingdom Metazoa; phylum Chordata; class Aves; order Passeriformes; family Pipridae; genus Neopelma; species Neopelma chrysocephalum. Next base: position 32,002,139 of record NW_020897693.1, on the reverse strand, counting down.
GAATAGGGAGCGATTCATCTCTAGGAGGCTAATTTCTTACAGTTGAGTGCAGGATTTTAATAAATAAACCCAAAAGTGAAGTGCCCTTTTGAACAGCCCTCATATCAGCAGGTAATATCAGTAATTTAGGAAACTCAAACCATTCGCCATTCCATCCAATGTATTGTGATCTGTACTGGATTATTTCTTTATTTTTAATACATCATAAGTTATCTCTTTTGTTGTAATTAAGATCTTACAACACCACTGAGAAATTTTAACCCCAGAATGCTGAAGATTAATTATTTGAAGGACAAGTAGTTAAAATACTGAATAAAAATATATTTTTGATTGACCAGTTTACAAACCATTTGCACTGGTGAGAACAAAGAATGTGTTTTCTACAGTAACAGATGCTGAGCCATCCTCTCCTGAATGAAGACCTGGAGAAAGAGCTTTGAAGAGGTAAAAAAAAGTCTTCAGAAAGATTCCCTTACAGATAACTTTTTCCCTTCCCCCATAAAAGCAACTGTTTCCCCTAACCCTTCCTGTTGAAGACTTACTGAGTACTCCAGGCTTCTGTAGCAGTAGGGACCTCTCTTCAGTCATGAAGAGAGGTCATGAAGCCATATAATCCTCTCACAATTCCTTGCTACCTCAAAGTATGGCAAAAAGTGTATGAAACTATCCCCAGCCCTGTGGGTTGCTAAGGATGCAGGCAACCTGTCCAGAAGTGTTGGGCTACACGTTGCTTTTGCTGCCAGCATTGCCCTAACCCAGATAAGATGCTCCTATGGCTAGGAACAGGATTCGATGACCTGTCAGATAATCTATCCCACCCAAGAGCAGTGAGACCCAACTCAAGTGGTCTCTAGGAGACAAGTTTTCTTGACATTGCTTCCTAGGATATATGAATTTGATTTCTTCTGACTTCAAGTGCTATCTGATGGGGGCGAGGTGGGACTATGTACTGTAGAAAGTCTAATGATTGAGAAATAAGAAAAAAGAAAGCACAACTACAAAACAACTACCTCTGTAGATCTTGTAGTGAAACTGCCTTGTCATGGGCAAAACACTTAAAATTAACAATGAAAAGAATAGGCATTGTTTGAAGATATTATTTGGAAATCATCTAAATTTTTAAAGGTTAATTACTGTAATTTACCCATCTTGATTATTAAAAAGGGTTCTACATGAACAATAAACATAAGAGTTCAATCTATTTTATTTCCACAGTTGATTCATCCACATCTGATTAGCTTTTTATGACCATCTAATTGATTTATAGAATTCTGTCCAGTACAGATGGGCTACTGTTCATGACTACTTTCATACCATTTATATTATTGTTGCTCTGATTTTTATTCAAGGCCAAACAGAGGGGAATATAAGAGCGTGATGTTCACCTAAACATAACAATGACATTAAATTTCTATTTGGCTCTGAGACAAGAATAGATTTGTGGAGACAATCTACTATGAATACAAATAAGTTGTTTATACATAAATATAATAAAATTTCTTACTTAATTATGACCCAGTTTACAGGTTCTACAATATGCTCTGTTATGCAGTTTTGTAGCAACAGCCAGGATAAATCAATTGTCACAAACTCATTTGGCTCAAAACTCAAATTATACACCTACTAACACTTGTGAGAGAATAAAAGCTATGCCTCCATAGCCTGTTCTATGATAATTCTAGTAAGTCTATAATACGTAGTCTTTTATGCGCATGTACATGCATATGCTACATTATTTTATAGTCAGTTTATACATACAGAATTTTGCATTTGGTGGAAACCATCACTCCCTTTTGAGTTGTCAAGACCAATGGAGTCTGGCTAGCTGCTTCCCAGAAAAGACACATAGCACGACGAAGTCTTTACCAAGCGCTGGTCTGCAAACCTAGCTCTTGCTCTCTTTTATTTCTGAGTTTTCTGGGTATATGGGGAGTAGTTTGAAGAACCTGCATTGTAGTTGTGTTTATACAGAAGAATTAATGTCAACACCAGACGCTGAATCATCCAAATCATTCAAAGAATGAAGAAAGTGCCATCAATTACCTAGTACTCCAGACTCTGCTTTATGTAGCTGGAGCTTCATGAATGTAACCTGTATGTATATTAGCAAGAAAGCAAGATGTCAGCAATTATTACAGTAACGAGAGGTACAATTTCATGCCAGCAATTCTGTACACATCGTACTATAGATGTTTGCTTAAGTGTGCCAACTGTTTTGCTTGACCATCTTGCAAGGGATTAATTTTGTGATCAGTCACAGCAGCCACCACTAATAAATCTGAAGAAAACTAACAAGGAGTTTCACTAACCAGACACTTCTCAGGCCAAGAAGGTGTGTAGTATCAAACAAGCTCAAATCCTGAACAATAGCCTTTGCACAAAACTCATGAAAGAAAGAAAATATATGGATTGTTGCCTTCATGTACACATGAATTTTTCAGAATTTGTTGCCACCAAGTATAGCATCATAAAATGGGACAGGAGGGCAGAAAGAGCCTTCTGTTTAATACAGACTAAACTACCATTGTGGGAAAGCAGCCTGTTCAGATTACACAGCTAAGCAGATTGTACTGCTTGTAACTTCAGCTGCAGGGCACATCATCACACTTGCTGAATTATTGTAACGGGTTTGTTACCCTCCCTGGGAGGGAAAAGGAGCTAGATAGATAGATCACCTGATTCATATCGTGCCAATAAGGTATTCCATACCATGCTACGTCAGCTCAGATATAAAAGAGACGAGAAGGAAGCAAAGGCTCTCTCTTCTCTTCCGGGTAGCTGCGCAGAATAGTTGAGCCGTTTCTTCGGAGGAGAAGAGCGTTCTCATGGGGAAGGAGTCTTTATTGTTAGTTCTTCTCTGTGTGTATAGTTTTTATAATTTTTTTTCCTCTCTATGTAAATATTAAACTACCTTTCTTAGCAGGTTTGGTTTCCCGGTTTTTCTTTTCCTTTTCCCTCTTTTCTCCTCCCCTCTCCCCAGGGGGTAGGCCAGGTGCAGGCCCGGTGGATACCTGGCATTCAGCCAAGGTAAACAATAAAAATTATCTACCACAGTTTAACATGAGACAGGACAGGAATTCTCCAGTGCAGTGGAAAACCTTCACTGACGTTGCAATGGCTTATGATATACACATTTCTTACGTTGTGGGGATGAGAAACATTGTCCTCTCACACTCACAATTCTTTATTAATGCATGTCCCAAACAGCAAAGGAGGAAAAACACTGCAAAATGGAGAGCATTTAAAAATCAGTATGTTAAAAGTTGATGATGCTAATTGCAACATGGAGAAATAGTTTTGATATGCTCTCCAGCACAGGTTGAGGAAAGCATCAGTTCTGAACTCACACTTACAGGGAGTGCTTCATCTCTGCTTTCCTTTTACAATACCATGTATCGAGTAACAAACTGTTCTGGCCTGTGAATTCCAGTTTAATACAGAACATGTGTATATGGACTTGTATTTTAGCTGTGCCAAAGTGCTTCACTGAGTGCCTCTAACAAGTCCAACAAGCAGCAAAGAGGAAAAATAGATATAGCAAAGGTGAAAAGCTATTTCAAATGCAATTTGAAACAAGACAGAGGGTCAACAGGAGACAAAGTAAGGTTGTTCCAGGTGTTGGAGCCGCAGAAAAGACACTTACCCAGCACAGATAGCTGTACAGGTAGAGAAGAGACCAGGATGACACAAGATGTGCCAAAGGAGAATGCCAGAGGTTGACCTTGCAGGATGCTACACAGAAGGGTTGTTAGCACAGAGGAGATGAAAACAAAGAAGCAGCAGTCTGACAGGAGAGGAAGGAACCAGTTTTGGTTACATGACTCTGACAGGCTGCTGCTGCTGCAGGTTGCACAGACACCAAGAAGTCTAAGGGTTATCAGGTCATTAAATGCATAGAGAAGAGCTGTTTCTGTGCAGAAGAAAACCAGACTATTAGTCCCTCAGAATGTCTCAGAAAAAGGTGTTTCTGACTCCTAGCAACACAGAGCTCCATGATTCTGCCTGCAATGACTACAGGCTTCAGGAACCAATTTTCTCTCAAGTAATATCAATGTTGCGGCTTATAATGAGGGTTCAGGGCTCTTGTAGGATTAACTGAGAAAGGAATCAGCTTCAGAATCTAGTTTTTTTATGGAAATTGTTATATATAGGCATTTTTGTAACTCCACAGATTTTATTACTTACAAAATATTTGTTATATCTTTTCACTTTGTCAGTCATTCAAAGACTGCTGTGTGGCAACAGCGAATGTTGCCTGTTTGCGTCCTTCTGAGGGAAAAAAATTTACTACAGCAAGATTTAGAAAAAGAGGTTTAGCAGGTACTAATCATCAAGAACATGGCATACCTTTATGGCAACAAAGAAACCCTGCCTTCCTTCTCACCCTATCCTAGAATGTTCCCTGTGACTCCAGCTGCTTTGTATTTATTTTAGTCACTCCCATTCTCGACAATTTAGTTATGCAAACATTCCTCCCTTTCTCACCTGCTCTCCCTTTCTCAGATTACTGCCTTCATCCTCCCTTTTTCTGCCATGCTTTTGGTGATCTTCTTATTACAGGAACATAAGAAAAAGCCCACTGGCATAAGGGAAGTCCTTGGACTTTGGAAGTGGGTCTATATGGGGATGACATGCTAGTCTATGTTTTAAAGCAACACTCTCTGGCTTCATGTGGGGTTCTACAGCTGAACCAAAGTCAGCAAAGGTCTGAAATGCAAGCAGGCAGAAACACTGAAAAGCAAAGAATTCAATTAGACTAAATACAAACTTCTGTGTTCAGGGAGAAAAGCAGTGCTTTCCACATCCACAAGTTATTGGTGAAGCTTTGTGCAAACCATTTGATTTTTCCATGCTTTATCCATCAGTTCCCTGTAAGTAAGTCATAAAGACTGTCTTTCAAGGTTGCTGTCATGATAGATCAAGAAATACTAGGGATTTGTCTGGGTCCTGCACTTAAAATGATGTTTTCACATAACGTATCTGGCACAAGAATAAGCAGACTGTTTAATACGATCTTTTCTTAGTAATCCTACAGAATAGATGCCTGAATTATACTGTAATCTGCTGCTGCAAGACTTTAGGTAAACTGGTGCTGCAGCTGAATCCAAACAAGCACTGTTTTACAGCTGCTGGAACTGAAGAAGTGCAGGCAGATCTATGCTGCAGGCAGTTTCACCATGAAATGTCACGAGCTCCTTGAACCATCAGTGCGCTCTGCTTTCCGTTGCAGGTCACTGCCTGTCACAGGCTTCTTGTCCTGCTTGGCTCCGCTCCTGGGCTAATCCTACCACTTGGCATCACTGTTTGCTCACTGCCCTTCATCCAGGTGAGTCCAAAAGCGGGAGCCAGACTTCAAATGGGAAATCCTCTCAAGCAGCATAGCAAAAGTTTTGTTGTGATTTGAACCATTCTGTGTGGCTGCTTAAGAATTTATAGTTATTCTGTTCCCTTTTTTCCCCTCAGGAAAATCAGTAAAAAATTTAAAAAAACCTCATTCCCCAAGGAAGACATAATTTCTGGAAGCATATTTTTAAAGGAAAATGAACTACTATGCCAGTATCTCATCTTAATACTTTAATGTCTCAAAGAAAGAAATAAAAACAAAACCCAGAAACATATGCTGTTTCTATCTGTGCTTGTTTCACTGAAAGAGTGTTTTCAAACTGAAAGTGATGAAGTAGTGTGGGAAATATTGAAAAGTAATGAATTAATTTCAATCAATTTTAATTCCAGTATAAGAGGAAGTAATGCCACTTGTTGAAAACAAAGCAATCATTTCTGACAGCTAAATTTGCAAGAGACTTATTGCTATCTGGAGGGAGGTAAAGCTGGATGCTTCCCTGCTTCTACCTCCCCATTACTTGACTTTCAGTGCTGTTATATTCTAGTGAAGTTTCTCTGTATCCTGTGACTCTTACTTTTCTTCCCTTAAATCAGCACTCCCACACAAACAAAATTATTTTTTTCCTAGTTTTAACTTGGAACTTGGACTTTAGTATGGAAAAATGTATGTATCTGTTTTATAAAAATACTTTTCTCAATGAAAGATATCTTAATTTAAAATAGTTGTTAGGGAAATTTGGAATGATAGTATTGCTAGAATAAAATTAAAAATAAAGATAAGAATGGAAAGAGCATCGAGTCCCTCTTTTGTGTCATTTTACTGTGGTTTTTTACAAGCTAACTTTTCTGGTCTGTGTGTACTTTGTGGTTGAAATAAGCCAAAATCCTCTTACAGTGCTTATTCACCATTTAGCGCCCAGTAATCATTTTGACTGGTTGTTGCCTAAACATTTTACTAACTGGTTTCACCTGAAGTCTGTGAAGGTTATGGATTTTACATGGCTTTATTAAAAAGTTGAAAAATTTTGCTTCTGTACTACAAAGAAAGGCGGGAGCCTCCTCCTTTGGAAGAACACCATGAGGACTCACAGCCCTCCATGAAGGTTTGCAAGGAAAACACCCCGGTGGATGTTTTTCCTGGAAGGGGAGACTCGCAGTGAAGAGGTTTGCCCAAGCATTTTCAGGTTGTCAACAGCAGTCTTGGCTTTCACCCTTTCATTCATTTATAAACTGGTTTCTCCACATACAATGGGCTCAGGTAAACCATGAAAAAATATCCGGATGACAAACAGCACTGAACATTGGCTTCATTCATTAACCTATTTAACACTGAGTTTTTCCATTGCTAATTTCAGGCTTTTGAACTGAAGAGCAAAAATTCACTGCTTAGCATAGCTGCTACCTTACTAACATAGGCAAGACTGTGTCTTTACCTGCAGGTTTTTTTCTTCTAGACTGTGCTGTTCCCTTTGGCAGCAGTAGGGCTTGAAAGACACGTTTCCTTGCACCTGTGCTGGAATTGTTATCAGCAGTGATCCATTATAATTTTAAACTTTTATAAACAATTCTTCATGTAGATGTTTTAAAATTAAAATGCAATAATCTTTTATTTATGTCTGCATCGTAGCTTTTCATAAGACAGTTCGAAGCAAGTCACATTTTCCACCAAAAATTTAATGCTGAAAGTAAGATATTAACAGGGTCTAATTTCAATCTAACAGGTTAACAAGGGTCTAGTATCAAACCTTCATCCCACACACTAGAGCTATTACAAACATGGGTCTCATCCACATCCCAGCAGGGATCAGAAACCCTGGACTTGGATGAGCATTGGAAAATCTCCAAGGTAATAGCAATGGGAGGTCCTGGAATTTTTGAACTTGTCAGGAGATGTCAAAAAATTTAAAAAACAGACAAAAACAAAAAACAAAACTAAAAATAAACAAACCACTGTGTGCACTCCATTTAAAATACACAGTAGCAGAAGAGGATCAGACTTGACAATTTAAAAATTAGAAGATAAATTCATTTACTATTCTTGAACAGTTAGGCACCATTACAGATAGCTCTGCTTTTTTTACAAGATGTGTTTTATGCACTTATTCATACACATGAAGGAAAAAGCTTGATCTGTGCTTCTACACCCATTATTTGTGAGAGTAATTCCTTGCAGCACAGTGAAGGCAGCTGTAAGGGCTGCTTGCATCATTAAAGAACCACAGGACTGGGCCTATCTTTTGTTATGGATGTTGAGACTGAGATCACTGTAATAAGAAACCTTCTCAACTTTTAAGATACAGAGAAACAAGTATTTCAACTTAGATTTCACCCCTGAAGTCTGTCATTACCAGTTAGCTAACAGTTCCCTCTGAAGAGGGCCCACAATGCAAAAGTATATTTTCAGAGTTTCAAGAGGCTGTCAATGTCACCCAGTCTTCCAGGCAAATTCATTAGGCCAGAATTAAATACTTACTGTGGAGGAAAATATAGGAAGAGAAACTTCAGCCTTTGTCACTCATACTTTTGTTAACCTAGACTTTGCCAGATTTGCCACATGTCACAACCGGTGCTTGCCGGGGCCATTGAGTCACCAAGAATGCATTCGCTTTGTGAAGTAGTTTCCGCTTGCATGTGACAAAGCAGCTAGCTGGCTAGTCAGCCCCAGTCAGTGTCTATTTATGGCAAAATGTCAAAAAAGAATGTCCTGCATTTGTGGCTCAACAATAATGAACATGGCTAAATCTGAAAATGAACAAAGGGAAGTGAACAGCTTTTTAAATCCTGAAGAACATTCGATTCTTGGTGTCCTTTTTGTCCCGATTGTTTGGGCTGAAGGCTATGAAAGGACCACCTGTTGGGCTGCCATTTTGGGATTGTGCTAAATGCAGGGATTGCATGAAAGAACACTTTCCAAAACAACCTGGTATTATTATTCATTTATGTTATAGTAAATCTGCATTCAGAACCTGCAGGAAAGTGTAAGGCTTTTTTTCTAAGTGAAATTTAAAGCTGTAAGTTCTCTGTAAACACACTTACTGTGGATGCATGATTTTATAGTGACAATCATGATTTTTTAAAAGGAGCTCAATTAAGCCTTTGATACAGCAATAAGTTCCTCTGTAATAGAAAACTAACCATTTGAAGTAATAAATACAAGATGAAGGAGTGATTAAGTTATAAAGGACTGAGTATCTTTGAGGATTAAATGAGCAAGGACTACTTGCACAAAATGTAACTTAAATATTTATTTTGCTTCTGGCACGAACTTGAAATTTTTAGTGAAGGCAATAATTTTTATTATCTGTGAGAATGTTCTTGAGTGTAATTTGTTTTTGCTTAAAAGACTGCATTGAATTGTGCTAAAATCTTACTGAATTTTGAAAAAGTTTACCGTAAACCAGTATAAATATTTCATTTAAAAATATGAAAGAGGTATTCATTTACTATGGATTTTTCTTTTTATATTTTGTACAGTCAAGTGATAATGATTAGTTACACAATAAAATCAGGAGAAATGTTGCCTAAATTAAAAAAAAAAGTCATTTGTGTTTTATAAACATCAAATCATCCAACTTTAAGTTTTGAAGTTGAGACATTCACGCATGGAAACTTCCACCTGATTCCAATAAATATACCCATTAACGTATTAACACAGCATTGTATTAACTTTCTATGGTTCTTGAATAACCTCTATTTAGAGGCAATGCTAATAACATATAGAATAGCAGGAACAAATGTGTTTTCCAAAGAGGTTTTCTTTATGCAACCATGATGAATTCTGAAGTTATTTATATAGTCTCCTTGTATTTACATATCTCCCTTAATTTTTCTTAAATATAGATGCCTATGTAAGCTTACTGACACAGTTATTTTATTTACCAGTATGAGCAATGAGCTTTCTCTATGTGCATCTGAACTTACACGCTCACCTCATGCTACACAACACACATATCCAAAAACTTTACATGAATTTTATCTGACTTCATGATTGGAGATGGGTTACACAATTAAGTGGAGGGATAGCAGATAGGGATGTCTACATGAATGTACTGGATGTACTTCCAGCTGCTTTCACCTGTTTCAATCACAAAAGTTACAGCTAAAATTCAAGTGGTAAATCTTTTGGGTTTTGCTTATTTTTCATCCTCAGAAAAGTAAAGGTAGTTATACATCTGAAAACAAGCCATAAATACACTAGTGTAGGTAAAAGAGTGCTTATTTCCTAGAAATCTCCTGTATGTCTTATAGCAGCAGAAACCGAGCTTAATGTATCACAACCACTACTTCTGAAAGTTAAAACATGATTTTAAATATACTGCAATGGGTTAAAGTGACTCCTAGAAAAATATTAATTTTTTTGGTCAAACAAAACTGCTAGTCAAGCAGATTTTACATGTGGATAGAACTATATTTCTTACATTAAAAAGAATTAGATTTTCTCTGACTATCGGTTCAGAGGGGGAAAAGGTGAAGTGGAACAGTGTACAATGTACAAATTAATGTCTTGGTTTATTGTTCACTGTACCATAAAGAATATGTACTACACACAGCTATTTTATTAGGGAATTATGGAAACTGAAGCTAGCAAGCAAAAATGACTTATGTCTGAATAAAAATATGTATCTTTGAGAGAGTTACAATATGTTTGGAACCCTGAGGGTTAATGAGAGGTAAGCTGGTGAAGGGGGGAGGTGAGATAAGGGAAATAACAGAAGCTGAATAGATGAAAGAAGTGATTCAGTGGAGAAGCATTGTTGATCACAGCTAGGTGTCAGAAACAAACTAGAAAAATGGGAACTGCTTTAACACTGGCAGGAAAATAATATTTTAAAAAAGAACTTATACCACATACTAAAAAGTAGAAGAAAATAAGAAATAATAAAAAGCTTTCAAGCTTTCTTTGGTATGCATCAATGAAAAATAGTGCAAGCAAGCAGGTAAGAAAGAACTGAAATGGAATCCCTTCCAAAAGTATCTTGGGGAGAGGGGCTCATTGTCCCATTCTTTTCACATCAAGAATTTAATTTTGCATTCTCTTTGTCTGTCTTGAGATATACTTGCAGATATTCTACAGTGGGTACTTTTTCGTTCTTTTTATCTACTTAGGTAGTCTGCACTGGCAGAGAGAGAGCCAGAATGGGAGAAATCTAGCTGTGAATTAAATCATTTGGCTGTCCATTGCCAATGTGATTCATGAATAAAGTTTGAACTGTACTCAAATGCAGAGTGGCATCCTCTTTTCCAAATACTAGAGAGAACTGCAGTTCTTCAATTTCCCTAATTTTCTGTTCCCATTTTTAACATCTGTTTTTACAGAGAAATTATATCTATCTGTAGCATCCAGATTTCGTTATGCTTCTGCTACACAGGATGTAGATGTACCTTACAGAACTCGATCATCTATTTACCTATATTTCACTTCAAGCATCTTGAAAAAAAGGTATCAACTTATATTGTTCCTCTGGAAAGACCTACCCTAAAATGTTATTAGCAGAACATTAAACACCCAAAAATGCTATTTGCTTTTTAGTGCCAGAGACATTCCGGTTCCTATGTACACACACTGTTTACACCCATCCCCCATGAATTCCTAAGACAGTTTCTCTTATATTAAGCTTCCCTTTGGTGCCCATAGCAACACCATCTACTACTGAAATGTTTCTGCAGGGTTTGCAGGAGTCCTTTCAAAACAAGATGCTGATTCTGCAGTTATGGCACACCCAGCTACTTATATCAGATTCATAGTCTGAGCCCTCGGTAGCGCGCAGAAGGTTATTCATCTGACCACTGACTGTCGTCATCATCGTTAGGGATGAAACACCTTGTGTATGTTTTGGTTTGAGTTTTCTTCCTACCAAAACCAACTTGAGTATTTTGCAGTTTACTTAACTGTTTGAAAAAATGAAAGAAGGTGGTGGGGTTTGCAATTTGAGATTCTGCTGTTTTATTTTAATTTCTCTATCTCCAAATGCATTGATGGGCAAATTAACCTTTGCCCTCTTGTAGGCAGCTTGGGAGCCACTTTTTGATCTTGAGGGCAATGGTGTGAAGGCAGAAAAGGTACATTTAGTTAAAAACCAAACTGAGAGAAGTTTATGGGAAGTCCCAATGGCTGTCTACCGCAGCTCAGGAACTTTTACCAGAGTTTGTTGTACTGGGAGGCCAGAACTCTCAGGGTACCTGGTGGTAGGGGTCAGAGTCACCCACACTGAGCTGGAGCCACAGATGCACATGTTAAGGCAAAAGAGAAAGGCCCATGCCATTGCCACTGCCCCTGTCTACCTGTGTGCATTGGGATTGAGGAAGCTCTAAAACAGCTATGTGAGCCTGTTGCCTCCATGTCTCGTCACTGCTTTCTGGAGATGCCAGCAGGTCTCCAGTGGAGTGGAAAAGGCTGAGGAGGTGCCCCAAGGCATGCTCAGAGCCTCTTAGCACCCTATTCCAGATTTTCAGGCCGAAAAAAATGATGTTTCTTCCAACCATCAGGGCCATGCCCATTGTCAGTCCCAGTCATTTACATGATTTTGGCTCTACAAGGAAGGAAAGGATGAGAGTAGTGACAATATACACTTTGTTAATTCATTTTGAATACAGTATTTCATTTAAATTCTGTGCTGTGCCATGCTGCGTGCTAGAAAATGTACCCTAGGATATTTTTAAAGCTATAAAAGTTCAGTAAATGGAGACTTCTCCGCAGGACTCAGCTATTAAATCTTTGCTGGAAAGTGGGAGCCATGTCCATTAAAAAATCTAATCACATCTTTGTACTACTAAAGTATGCTTGAATTCAGATGTTAATCGTGTAAATATTTGCTAGTTATACATCATGCAGAACAAATGCCACAATTTGGCAGAGTCAAATAACCCCTTATCTCTGAAGTTATCTTGAGAACATGGAAATATTTGAGACATGTGTTCAGAGTGAAGGCAGAACATTTGCCACAGTGAGGCAAAAATAATCCCTTCCCTTGCCATCATTTAGAAAGAGAAAAGTTCACCTGGAGTGCAGCTGCACAGACTGTGTGCTGAGCACCGTGATGCAGGCTGAGCTCTGCTCCCTGCTCTGAGCACAGTGTGCCTGTCCGGGCGCAGCCCCTGCCTGGGGACCATGCCAGCAGTGCTCAGAGAAGGAGATGGATGCTGCTGGTGTATATAATATAAACAAAATACTTGGGGTTTTGTACAGAAGGTGGGCAAAGGTTCATAAGAGCCCCCTCAGCCCTGCTGGTGCTCTGAGAGATGCCTTATGTGGTGGTGGCAAGGAGTCAGATGCAGGTGTGCAGTAGTCTCTGCTCTGAACAGAAAAACAAGGCCTGGTAAAAAGGAGAGCTTGAAACTCCTTTGGAGAAGATGGGCCACAAATCACCCTCCTCTGTGTTGGCTTTAGCAGAGTCATTCCAGAGCAGGAATACAGCTGTACCAACGGTGTGTGGGAGTGCAGCATGCACATATTTCTTCCTTGCAACCTTCACATATACTGCGAAAAAGATGTAATTCAGAATACCTAAGAATTTAATTCCAACTTTAATTCTGAACTTGCTGCTTGTTAAAAAAAATAAGAAGTTTTTTGTAACTCAAATATCCTTTTCAACTTGCAAGGAGATATGAATGATTTCTAACATTACTACTGGACAATCGTATTTTTATCTGATGTCATTCTTCTTACCCAGAGTTAAATTCCCCATTATCAACAATTAACTCTTTATATGGTCATTGCTATGCTGACTTGAGAAAGATCAAATCTCAGGAAATTTCTTTTGTTTCAAGACTGCCCACCTGCTGAGCATATCTAGCCCATAGGACAGTTTCTTGCACCCATCTGGTAATATAGTTTGAGCAGAGGAAAATAAAATTGAGGGTAATATCATATTTGTTGCAGGAATGGAGGGTTATAGCAGGGAGGGAAGGATGAATTTGCAGCCCAGCTTGGATCTGGAAGGATTTATTTGATAATTTATCAAGAAGTGCTCCATTACCATTTCTATACTGGACAGGCTCAGAGCACCAGGCTGGAGTTAGAAGTGGCATCCAAACACACCAAATTGGTTGATCCCAACTGGCACAGACAGGACTAGATAGGAGTTCTAGAAGATACAGAACAAGAATCTGGACCAGTGCATTTTTTTATGAACACAAGAGCTAGAAATATGATTTTTACAATTGATTTATGCTGAATCTTAGATTTTCATCCTGTGTGGGGTTTTTTGTTTGTTTATTTGTTTTTTATACTCTCCTTTCTATCTTATTATTAGGGAGTTTTTCTTTTTTGCAAAGGAATCCTGATGCTACACAAACCTTCCAGGATAAAAAAACCACCTGTTTTTGTTGTGATGGGTTTCAAGTAGAAACTGCAATCTGTAAGAATTGTTTATCCTCCATCTCTTAAGAAAACTTTTCTTGTGAAGATCCATTAATCCTGTAAAGATAAAAAAATATCCAGTTCATAACAAACCACATCTTCCTTGTATTTGTTTGTTATTTAGATTTCAGAAAAGTCCAAGATGTGGGCCCCAATTCATCATTGCATTAATTTTGGTTTATGTTTGCATAAGGCTGTTGGTTTTGGATTAATTTAAGTTAGTATAAAAAATTTTTAAGACACACGTTGCCCCTTTCTGAAGGTCTAGAAAGTTCCTGGAAAAACTCATAATGAAATTTTTCTCAATATAGTTTCTAATGATAATAATAAATCACATCAAAGCTATCTCTGTGCATGTGAGGTAATGCATATTTTATTTAAAAAAAAAAAAAGAAGATAAGAAAAATTACCAAATGCAAGAATTACTGTGTAACTCGGGGCTATCAGGTTGCTCTCACTGCTAAATCTTGTCCCAGTTCTTAATCCAAACTGGTAATCTGTGTTTCTTGCAATGGAGATCCTAGAATCCCCTCTGAGAAACTGTTTTGCTACCTGTAGGTGCTACTGAGAGGAAGTCTGGGCCTGTGCCCAGCTATCGTTAGCTTTAAAAAATTCTCTTTCCTGATAGTCAGAATCAATATTTACCAAGTCAAGCAATGCCATTCCTCATCTGAACACTCCGTATGCTTGTCCCCAGTTATAACCCACCCCTTTGTTATCATTTTGCTCCTCTGAAAAAAGTTTCTTTTCTTACAATTATGAAAAATCAATATTGTTGATAGTAGAAGTTATTCTTTAATAAGTAAAGCAGTAATCAGATATCTGATACGCAAGCTTGAAGAATGAAGCATAGTTAATTTAAGAGGAATTATGGGTTTCATCCCCTGAAACTATAAAAGCCATGCAGATTAGTTGCTTTTAATCCCATTTAACTAAAGCTCCCCATTTCATTCTCCTAATCTTTCCTCCTAAAAAAATCCTTCCAACTTCTCAGTCATGTTTTCTATCCTCCTTGGAATTTCTCTCTATTAGTCTACATATTTTGAGCATAAAGAGAGGCCCAGGGTGAATGCGGGATTCTAGGAGGGACTCAGTCACCATTGTGCTAAATCCTTAATTAAAAAGGGTTAAAGTTAATATATTTAAGCTACAACAGCGAAACCACTTGATCACACATGACAACAGAAGTATTTATAATTATAGTGATTGTCTTACCTCTCAAATGGTCAGACTCAGAGTGTTTAATCTGTACAGATTTCTTCTCTATAATGAAGATTTTAAGGACATTTCCAAGACAGCACAAATTTCACTTGAATTGTGGAAAGAGAATTATTTTTAAAGGATTAAAAAAATCTTATGCCCTGGTGATTTTGGTCTGCAAATAACAATCGCTTATCCGCCTTCACTTTAACACTGATCTTTCTATCTCGGTGTAGCAGGACTCGTACCTTCCAGCAGTACCCTCCGTATGCAGCCAAAGAGCAGGTAGGACGATGTACAGTAGCAACAACAGCTGCAAATAACATTTTCAAAACCTTTTTGTGCACTTTTACTGAAATGTTTAAATAACACAGTGGAGATGAGGAAAACCCACATGTTCAATCCATCAAGCATTAACTGAATGTAAATAGAATTTGCCTGTTTAAATTTATTATTTAAATGTTCCCCAAACTATCCTAAAAAAAAACTAGCTACGTACAGGAACTCCAAAGCTATTGACTGCAAAGGTGTAGTATTAGACTCTGAGACACCAGATACAATTACACATCCATAATCTGTTTGGTTTGTTACTTTTCTGACCTATAACCAAAGCTGATAATAATTTTAAATTCAAGAACAACATCCATGCCACAGATGGGCATGAGTACACTGCCTTGGAGCCCCTCTCATGCATTGGGACCCCAACAGAGTAATGACAGTTCGGGACAGGGTCGGGAAGTTAAGGGTTTGGGGTTTTTTCTTTTTCTCCCCAACCAGTGATGAACAGAATTAATCCAAACAAGTTAACTTGTGAAAATAAATTGTGTTCTCTCCAAAGACTAATTTAGTTCTACAAAGTATATATGCATGTGTACCTTACCCCCCCAGACACACCTGCACAATTATACACACACACACACACACACACACATTTACATGAGATTAACTGCATCAAAAAATTAATTACTTATCTGTATGCACACACGTGTTATTAAGATTCATGAAGACTATGCATAGATTTTGCTACAGGTTCTCCTTAGGTTTCTAAAAATTTGACTCTAAGTATGATCCTGATGCTTTTCATCCCTCTGCTCTTTACCTACAGACCACGAGCATGTGATGTTCGTTTGTATACAGTATAGACAGGGGTCAGGGGAAGATGTATATAAACACATCTATTTATTTATCTGTATTATGACCATCATACATTATTTATAAAACGAGTTTATTACATATACAAACAATAATTATTCTAAACATGCAATTATATATCCATATTTGTATGTCTATATAGATTTTTTTGTCCTTAATGGAAAACTTGAACTGCAAGCAGCCATGTCAGAACTCAGATGGTTAACATTCACTTCTTGCTGTTTTATTGCATATTACTGTGCGCTCCTGAGCAGCAGGAGCAGATTCAGGCAATTACAATCAAGTCAGGGCACACGCCGTGGCTGAGCAACACGATCATGATGAGGATACTGATGAGGCACTTATCGAAAACCCCACATCATCCACACTCATCAGCCACAACATGTCACCCCAAATGAGGCATCAGCTGCCTTCAAATGGCTCATTGCACACTGTTTACAGCTTTCTTTGGACCCACTTTTGATTTTGCGGTCAGGACTTAGTTCAAACAGCAGCTGACTGGCACTGGCAAACCCCAGGATTCAGCAGAGCTGACTTCCCAGGAGTCAGGAGTGTTTTGACATGGGGCCTGACCAACGGAGAGGAAAGGTCCCAGCTGAGCCCCCCCAAACATCAGTCCCTCTGAGAGCGGGAGGATGAGTTATTTCAGAAGAGTTTGAAATCAGGAGAGGAGGGGCAGCATGAGAAGGGGAAAAGCAAGCAAACAAACAAACGAACAGCCCCACAGCACTTTCTGGTATTTTTTATTCCCTACCTCCACCTTAACAAGCGGCCAACAAAAGGAAATATGGCAGAAACACTTTGGACCAGAGCCCTGTCATTTTTGGAACTTCTTGAGTCACTTTGAAGGTGTAAAAGGGTCCTTAAAGTGGGGGCACAAGTCATTGGTTCTTTATTCAAAACTGTCTTTGCATGGGACTTGCACTAAGCTGCACAGAAAACTTTTCCTGAGCTGCAAACCTTTCCCCATTACTTACTGCAATTCATCGAGACCTTTCTTTTTTAGTTATTTCTCCATAAAGCAAGCAAGAAAGAATGAGCAAGGAAGGGTGAGAGCACATCCACGGTTCCTGGGTATCAGCCCTCTGCCTGAGTGAGGGTCAGGGATGACACGAAAAGGAACAACTCCAAAATAGAGAGACAAAGTCCCTCCAGCACAGCTAATGGGCACTCAAAAAAGGGATTTAGAGACTCACCGGAATAGCAAAGACTCTGTCCAGACTCTTGCCTAAATCAAATGGAGTGAGACCTGAGCCAGAGATTAGTTACTCCCGCAGAGCATAACCCTGGGCTGAACAGGAGCTGAGATGCTTTCTCCTGCCACCACTGCCTAGAAACAGATATTTCCGTAGCACAGATTAGAACTAATTTGTTTTGACAAATAGAGATTTTTTTCTGATGAGAAAGTGCTGTGTCATGCAGTCCCTGACACTCTGCCAAAGAGAGGTGAAAGGACCTTAGGTTGAATAGAAATCTAGTCCTTGAACTTAAGATGTTAGCTAATGAAAACATATACTAATCAATTATTGTCAGTTCATATCTGTTTATGTGAGAGACTCGCAAAAATGAAACTATTTTACTTTATCCCTCTTTCTTTTTTTATCTCATAATATCTCATTAATTTACTTTATTCATTTAAGGTGATGACAAAGATCAAAATCCCCAGATAATTACCAACATACCAATTAATAATCTTATTTTACAAATAGATAAGTTTATGAACTGAAAGATGAAGTTATTCACCTAATCTTCCAGGTCATTTAAGGCCTGTAAAGTAAATAATTAGACAATAATATTCCGATTTTTCAATTAAGGTGTAAGAATATATATTTGTAGTTACCTTTGTGGTTACTGTCTGCACTGTCTACCTCAATAGTTCTCAAATTCTAGAAGGCAGCACACTCCCTCTGGATACTAAATTGTAACAGCATGTTGCATCATGAAAATATTTGAAGGAAAAAAAAAGTATCCATGAAGGTTTTCCTACATTGGTACATGTATTTGAGGACTTTTTTTCTTGCTGCCTCCAATTCTACCCTATGTTGCACAATGCTTTTTCTCTTAGGGGCGGTTCTTCCTGCTGCTTAAAAAGATTTTATTTACTGTTAAATAGAGGAAAAATATTTCCAAAAAGGCAGAATAGGTGGTCCCAGGAGAGATGGAGAATAATCTGTACAATCCATTTATTAGTCTTATTTACTGAAACCATTCCCCTCCCCCCGGGTTAGCAAATGTCTTATACAAGTCGTAAATCTATTAATATCTTCAGAAAAGCTTTAACTTATTCTTAGGACTCCTATCATGCTGTCTTCTCTGTGGTGCTCAGCAACATGAGCAGGAGCAGGAGGAGGAGGTAAGGAGTGTGCATGCGTTAAGATTGCACAGCATAAAATCCCTGAAAACTGCTTGACCGAAATAAAATTGAGCTGCTCGGCACAGCGCTGCAAAGACACGAAACTCTGTGAATGATGCTAGATAAGAACTGAAGCACCGGTGGTAAAGCATCCTAATTACAAACCTGCGGTGCAGGCAGAATAATGGACAGAGTGGCAGCTCTTGTAGCTTTGTAAAAAGGAGTGGAAGTTTGCATTTTTGTGGCTGTATCTTGAATTGAAGGGGGGGTGGGGGGAGGGGTGAGAGAGACTGTGTGTGTGTGTAAAGAACTGTTTTTGGGTCATCATCTTACGCTCTTTGTGATGCACATTCTAATTTCGGCAAAAGGGATGCATCTTTCAAATGCAGATCATGTTTGCATTAGAAGAGCAATGAGAACACTTGTCACTTTCAGAACATTTATGTGCTAGAAGTACTGTTAGCAGAAGAGCAGTTTAGATAAATTCAAGACTTTTTTTTTGCTGATCACAAACATTAAGCTTCACACCTGAAACCCTCAACCCCCTGCTGTGCTCTAATCCTAGCACCATTCACCCTTAGAGACTCAAAGTGCTGTGCCACTGCTCTCAAACATTTGATTGCCCTTACTTTGAATGCCACCACCTGCAAAAATGCCTTTTTATTCCCTTTGAGCCTCTTGAGAAGGAAGTAAAAATGATAATTCATGACAAACATTAATTAATTGTTTACAAGATGATCTTTTCTTTTTCTAACTTCTGTTCAGCAGACATGTTGAGCTGCAAGACTCCACGCTTGATGTCAGAGCTTGTCAAGAGGTCTGCATTGTTGTTTATCACTCAGGCATAGGATAGACTGCAGGTCATTGTTTCTGCAGTTCAAGTAGGACTGTCTAGCTCTTGTTTGAAGAATGGAAGTGCCATGCATGAGTTACCCAGCATAAAAGAACTACCGGTTTTAAGAAGGAACAGGGATTTAGCTTCTAATGCAGAGTAAATAAACATTTTTCACCATCTCTTGCTCCGTGTCATTTTGGAAAGGTCAAGAGGTGCCATTACAGTATTTTTAAAGCTTCAAATTATGTTTAAATAACGTATCGCTAAGCTCCGTGAAATCTTATCAGAATTTGGGAACCTATTGTTGTTGTTTGAGTTCTCGAATTCATCATCAGAGGAAGACATATTTTGAACGGAATGTGCTGTTGTTATGAAGACCGAGATTACTGAAGGCTTGGACATAGTTTTCCCACAAGCTAAAGCATAAACCCTCCCCCCTAGCATTGCAGATTGGATTTAACTGAGTCCTTAAATTCAAGAATTAAATCTACCGAATTTCTTACACAATTCTAACAACTGACATGTGTATTCCAATGACAGACTAAAAGAGAAAAATGCAGTCAAATTTAAAACAATGCCACCAAAACACTGAAACCTGGGCAGCAAAATTTCTCTCCCTAAATTACGCTTATGCTACTAAAGGTGAGCAAACAAGTTTGCAGAGGAACTAAACTGCCACAACCTGGCTGAATTTATTAGAAACTGTGGTGACCAGCACCTTTGCAGATCAGACTTTTTATTTACTCTTATTTTTTTTAATATATATAAACATATGTTTATTTACACAGGTAAGCAGACATGTCTTGGAAATGTTGCTATCTCTATTCTTCTTGCAACAAAAGGATTCCAAGAACTTTAAACCACATCAAAAGTCTGCTAAGAAGGTAAAGAAAGTGAAAGGTCTTACTTGTAGGAAGTGTACAGTAATATAGCTTCTCGCTGAACTCTGGTTTCCACATTCCAAATTAGGAGCCCTTAGATCACGGCTGCAAGGCTAAAAATCAATGTTATATTTTCTGAGTCAATACTAAGGGTTGCACTTAACAGAGTTGGAGACTAATAAGGTATGCAGAAGGAGTAAAAGCAGTGCACAAAAAATTCAGGCCTTCATCTTGGCGACGATCCAACACAATGATGTTTCAACCAGATTTGAAAAAAAATAAAAAAAAAATCAATAACATCTGTGGTATAATGGTTAATTAAAGAAGCTCTTCAGCAAAGCTCAAGATGAGAGGCTCGGCCTGAAATTCAGACAGCTGAAGCTTGATTATCAGGAAAGAATGCTTTTTTAGCTATGAGTGGATAGGCCAAAAGCTGCAATGTGTGGAAATGGGGGAAAAACTGCTTTTATTTTAACTTTCTTTAAGTGATCCATACATGGATCTTACCTGCATTAGGAGCTGTTCAGTGCAGAAGCCTCTTTCTATACATCTATATAAATATAATCCACTCCCTTTTGAATATACAGATTTAAAAAAAACCATGAAAGATAAGCAGGTTGGCTGCCTGTTCTTAATTCACAAATCCTCCACTTTTTCGTCCCCACCCCCAGCCCCTGCGGCTGTGCCTTACTACAAAACACATCGCATGGCAGACCCCTTCAGCTGCATTCTCTTCTGATTTAGTTTAATGTTAATGACCTGAGCCTTTTCAAGATCAAACCTGAAAGAAATGAATCAAAGTTTGAATATTAAACCATGATATCTGCAGTGACCAGATAATCCTACTGTCAACTTCTACATCTTTCTATCCTCCTCTTTTATTTGTCATCTCTATCTAAAATACATATGCACAGATTTACAGCATAAGGGACTATTTTAATCCATCCCTTGTACGACACCAGACAAAGGTTTCCAGCTAGTAATTCCTGTGCATTGTCTTAGAGAATCTCTTGTTTAGAGATTTCAAATGACAGAAAATCTATTTCATCTCTTGGCAAGTTTTTCTGAAAGTTAATTAGCATTATCATAAAACCACTTTATTTTTAGTCTGAATTATTTCTACCTACTTGTGTCTTGGTCTGCAAAGTTCAAGAGCTCTAGGCTATCAGAAATAATTTCTCTGCAGAAATTACAGAACATGGTCATGCCTGGTCTTCATCCTCTTGTAAACTGGAAATAATGGCACCACAGTCTGTCTCTTACAGTAGATAGACTTTCTTAGTGTAGACAGATTTCCCAGATTTTTTCTTGTAATTCCTTCCTATGTCAGGGTCCTTTTCAAGGGCAGATAGACAAACCCCCTCTTCTTCCAGTAGCAAACTCACTAACACTTAAAATCAGGGCTCTGCCTTCTACTTAGTTTTTCCCCATTGATCCATCCAAATACTTCCCAGTTGCCAACTCCCACACTAAGAACTCAATTATTTTAGCGCTAATCATATCAACCCTTTTCTCCAAAATGCACATCCCTTTCTTAAAAATAAGAGCAACATTCCTTCTTTTAGAAGGTGAAAATATCTTGGTTTTGACCACGTTGTAACAAATCTTGTTAAAGTATAGCTCTGCAAATATAATGATTTTTTCATTCTGCAATGCTAAGAAAAACACCTCCTGCATATTACAACTATTAGGAGTGGCATTTTCTATTTCCCAGGAAACTGCAAAATGCAATTCAAAAAGATGGCAAATATTTTTTAAGTTAGCCAGCAAAATAAGTTTCAGGCAAAAAAAAGTTTCTGGTTAAAAATTATTCATTTAAATAACTTAAACATTTAATTCAAATTTTTATTTTAAACTAATATTGTATCTATTTACATATTGCTTCTTAAAATGCACATAAAATTAATCATCAAAACCTAATCCGAAAAATTAAAACAAGTTGTTTCAACACCAGCACGGTGTTGCCTTTCTTTTTCCTGGGTGCAATTTCTTGAAAGCATTACTTTTTCCAGACTTTATAAATCTATGGGAAACAACACTGCTCATTAAAAAAGATTATAATTAATGAATTCAACTCACACTAATGAGAATCTGAGTAGGCAGGTGGTTTTTTTTTTTTTGAACTTTAAGGCACAATGTAACAGTAGAAATAAAATCAGAAGTTTTGAGAACTCAGAATTTTCAGGAAAGGGCTTCCCAAAGCAGTTGGGTTTGATTTACTTACGTATCCATTTAAATCAATGTTAGCGTTATGGTCGTTTTCAAAGGGAGCAGACCTAAGCCAAGACAGCGCAAATTAAAATCCTGCCCCCTCAAACTTTCCATCAGAATTCTTCAGATTCCTCTGGAGTTCAAATGGAATTTTCCTCAGCAAACAGCATACTCAGTGCAAAGATCTTTTATGTCAACAGCACTGAAGAAATGAAACATCAGCAACTACATATTTGGAAATACAACTATATTCACAGTCAAGACCAAAGAAGACAAATATCATTAAAAAGTAGCTGCACCTGATTTACTGCATGTCCGATGATGTCCATCAGTGCATTTTGTTGTATGTGCCAAACATATTTTAGCACGTAAACTTTTCCCAAATTAAGCTTTATTTTATATACATCTATGACATCCAAGAAACACATAATGATATTCTCTTTTAGGACAAGAATTGCCCCAGTCCCTTGAGAGATATTGCAAAGCATCACGTTGACTGCCCTCTGCCATGATTACAAGCTCCTGCAGGCACTGGACCAATTCTAGTTGCCCTGTCTCACACAAGGTGAAAAGAGGGCTGACGAAGCCTCCTTGTTCTCCCACAGCATCCAAAAGAGCCAAACACTCCATTAATAAAATAGTTCTGCCTTGTAGACCTCCTCACATGAATTGACAGCTCTCCACTCTCCAGCATCCCCCAGTGAGATCCCTTGCAAGGGTCTTCTGAACAGGCAGTCTGCCAAGAGATGGTACACTGAAATGGTGTCACTTTTAAACCCAGCTTTAATAACAATCTGGCATTCAGTTAGGTCCATCAGCCCTACTTCCCACAGTTCCATTTAGGTAATCAAGTAGTTCATTATTATTTGGCATGTGTTGTGCATATTCATTGTTCCTCCCAAAGAGGACCAGAGCCCTCAGCCAGATGAATGGTGGCTGTTAGGGCTGCAAAAGCAGGCAATGGGTCTAGCACTGGGCTAAGGATTTAAGGCAGTTGCATTAGCATTGGTCTTGCCAATAGTGCTCTCAAGATCATCTAGATACCCAGGAGCCAGATATCCAGCTGAGAAGCTGAACTGTCATGAAGTTTGTATGTCATCCACACTTACCGATGTGTGTCAAGAGATAACCTTGAACTTCCCTGAATTTTGCAGAGTCTCTAACAGGACCTCAAAACCAAACTGCCTTTTCACTCCTTTCCCTCAAAAGGTGTCAGTAGATTGTGGCATGGTGGTCTGCTAGGAGTACTCAGACAGCTTCATCTCTCTGGTACCTTGTAGGAGCTTCTGTGAACCTAGAGTCCCATAAATGACTTTCCTATAATTTTCTCCATTTGATATCTATGTCTAGCCCAAAACTTAATAAAACATAATGTTTGTAAATCTTGGCCCATATGATCAGAATCTTCTTCCATTTTCCCTAAAACTTGTTCCCTCATAAAAGTTCCTGAAATCTACTGGGCGTGTAGACACCAGGGATAGGATGTGCAAAACCTTGGACATGAGACCGGTGTCTAAATTGTTGTGTCTGTCCTGTGGGTTTAAACACAGGACTGATATGATTTGGATCTGGGCACAGCACCAGGTTAAACATATGCAGACTTCTCACGGCATTGCTTCCAAATTGAGCTTGAGCAATCAGACTGTAACCATGCTTCAAATCTGCTCATTTGCAATGCCCAGTAGTACAGAGGAAAGTGGAACTGCAGCTAAACCCTAACTTCTATAGTTACTTCAGACAACTGAGACCAAACTCAGAATGCTCCTGCAACCCTACAAACCTTGAAAAAGATCAGTGATATTCTTAACATATGTCTAGGATGATACTTCTGAGAAAGATCCTGAGATAAGAAAAGTTACGTAAGTACCAGCTTTGATGCGTCTTGTCATAAGATTTCTAGTAATTTGTTTTCATTTGGTTTGGTTTGGTTTGGTTTTTTTCCCACCCCCGTCTCTCCTAGAAAGTTGGTTTATAATGTGAAGTGGCAATCTTTGAAACATGGAAAATATACACACTAGAAAACAAGTAGGTCACCAATGTAGTTCACGTACTTAAGCCCACAAAGAGACACCAAAGGTATCTTTGAGTAGCTGCAGAATGGGGTGGCCATGTAGAAATATGAAGCTCTGTATTTAATGCCTAACTTCTCTGAGACCTAAAAATGTGCATTGCAGTGGTTAGCCCAGCCTGCAGGCAGAGACAATTCTTCTCTACTTGCCTTGGTCTGAGCCCAGACAGGCTTGTGTTTTCTCTTCCTTCTTTAAGCTGAAGATGCCACGATAGATATTTGTATCAAAAGAGGAAATAACTGGCATGGGATGATCATGAAATTCCAATACATAATTTGTTTGATACTTTTCCTCTGTATGTTTAGGGCAGATTTGCCAAAGGAACATTTCTGACTGGAATTAATGAAAGAGGTGAATTTCAGAATTTTGCTCTGAAGTTCAGCCTCTGAACTCTAACCTGCAAAACATGACTCAGTGTGAGATCCTCCCACACTGCTTCAAACATGCACACATGGATATGAACATAACTTCTGCAAAGTCTAAAGCAATATAGTGGCTGGCAAAATCAAGAATTAACAGACAAACTGCATTCCAAAAGAGCTCTTAGTCAACAGCCTCTCTTTAAAAGTACTAAGAGCCACATGCCTCACTGATAAAAGATACCTATTTCTGCCTGTTGTTTCTGTACCTCTGTCTTGAATTCTGAAAGTTTTCATGCTTTGATGTTTTGGAGAACATTGTATAGACTGCAGTGAAAAAATGACAAGGAAGATCTGATAGAGGTGATAGAGTTTAAGTAAGATCTACTTGAGTCAGAGAAGCAGTCAAATAATGGATCTCTTTATAGAAATGAATCCAAAAAGCAGAGGTTTCAGTTTAGAGAATGTCTGATTCATCTATGCACTGATTTGCATATCCAGATTGATAACATAACTCCCCCCACCATAGAATAAACACAGCAAGAGGCAGACCCCTGCTATCTTTGTGGAAATTCAGAGTAAATCCCTTGACTTCTCGGAGTTACCCTGGGTTTACGATGAAATAAATGAGAGCAGAATCTAGCCCATGAAACCATAAACTCAGCTGTTATCAGGTAGCATCTTAGAATTCACTATTAATATCAGCACTGAGAGCTATTCTGATTACAATTGCAAAAGAATATTTTATATCCACTTTTACTATCTTGTTCAAATACAGGAAATGAGTCAATCTCCAGAGAACAGAAAGACCAGTCAGAAGAATTGGAGAGTTGTATAATTCAGCATCCAACTTTGAAGTGAAGGAAAGGAAAACTGATTCCTGCAAATAGTCTGCAAGTGGGACTGTTAACATACTGCTAAAGGTCATACCCATAGACTCGATACAGTGTTTTCAGTTGTTCTCTTCAAAGCGTATCCTGTGGATACCCCACTTCACTAAATGCCAAATGAGCGCAAAAACTGCTGAACAAAGTCTTCCTGAAGTAATTCACTGTGAAGCAGCTTGGGATTCTCTGGATGAAGAAAAGTGAGGATAGTGCCTGCAGTTTGCATCACTTACGCCTTACCATCCAACGCTAACTATAGTTCTCCTAAATTTGGGAGATTTGAGTTTGTTTTGTATAGTTCCCACTTAAAGATGCATTTTCTGTAATATGAGCTAGACCCAACACACTTGTTTTTCACTATAAACAAAGTGTTAAAAAAAGGAACCAATACACTTGTCCTTCCCTAGTGTGAAGGCTTGAACTGGCTTTGCTCTCAAAGCTCAGACTCTCTTCCTTTAATGGAGTATTACAGACTTGGCTCAAAAAAAGAGGCAGCAGCTAGTTCTAGTTT
Organism: Neopelma chrysocephalum; assembly: GCF_003984885.1. Classification (NCBI taxonomy): domain Eukaryota; kingdom Metazoa; phylum Chordata; class Aves; order Passeriformes; family Pipridae; genus Neopelma; species Neopelma chrysocephalum. The sequence continues at coordinate 31,975,979 of NW_020897693.1, read as the reverse complement.
TGTCCCTTATTTTTCATTGAAAGCACATGCCTTCTAATGCTGTTAAGAAATCCAGTTCTTCATATTTACATCATGTGCTAGCTTTCACTAAGGGGGGAGTAAAGCCATGGAGATAAAAATAGGCTTGAGGGCTGGCTGTACAAGACTATCCAGGACTTCAGATATGAATATGGGTGCTGGTCCACTACATGCTGGTAGTGCCATCCATGGTAGAGTTTAAACTACCTGAAATACTTCTGTTCTATAAAACTATTAAAAGGAAGTGTTAAAAGGAAGTGATACAGGAGCCAGGAAATGACAAAGGAAGTCCGAGGAATCATCAGGAAATAACCTTACTGAGGTTCTAGCGGAGGAGCCAGGAGGTGTGAAGAGAAGCTCTTGCTCTGGGTCTGCATTCAGAAATTGTCACAGCAGGGAAAGAAACAGGTTGCTTTGGCTGATCATTTGCCATTTTATTTACCATCAATTACTGCCCTGGAGATCACCCAGGGAGTCAAGTATCATGCCTGTCCTCTAAAAGAGCAGTGTTCTTGCTCACTGAACTAAGAGCCATGCTGCCGTCTCCCCTCCAGCCAGGCTTCATGAGAGTGATGGTGCAGCAGAGCTTGGGGGTCTGGAGCAAGGCCAGGCACAAAGTTGTGAGTTTCCCATTGGAAAGAGGGGACAAGCCTTAAAGGGTGGTCTTTATGAGAGAGAATTTAAGTTATAGATATTACATAATGGTTAGGAATATTACTTCTAACATATAATTTAATATATTTTAAGGTACTGTCATAGGCTACTTTAACATGAGACACTTCCGAAATCCTTTGAAGAAGAAAAATTGTGAATTACGTACTTGGATGATTCCTCCTAAATGTCAGTGTTGCAGCTACTGTGGTATAGGTGTGTCTAAGTCTCTTCTCCTGCAGCTCTCACAAATATTTTACATTTAACACGAGGAAGATTTGAAAATTACTGACAAATCAAATGGACAGATATGATCAGCTATGTGTGTGAGCAGCCCTGGTAGACGTACCATAAAATCATTTAGTATGTTAATTTTTTTCAAATTACAACAAACTCCAGTTTTGGAAGTCTGCTTTGCCTCAACAAACCCAGGTCACCAAGGTCTTCTGGTGCCTGAAGTCATTGTATGGTAGATGAGACATAGGTATCGTTCCTTGTTTTTTTTTCCTTTACATTTTCTTGATCAAGCTGGTTTGGGTATTTTTAACCTCATGGACAATAAAAGCAGACTGTGCTTTCCTGATCCCTGGGCAGAGAGAAGCCCAACAGGCTTAGGGCACTTGTAGTTGTCCATCAGAATTAGAATCCTGATTCACCAGGAGAGGGGAAAGGGAGACAAGGCACAGCACACACTACAGCAGAGAGCACGTACATTCTCCTTGCCCTCAGGTACCACAAGGCACACCATGGCTGTGGGATAGAGAGGGTGGGGAACCTTTGTCTTACCCTTTCAAAGGAGTGATACCACAGAAGGACTGAGACACAAATTCATCTGGGGGCTCAGTGGGAGCTGAGCACTCCCAACACTTCGTAGTTCTGTGCTCAGAAGCCTGAGGGTTAGTCTATGCAGAGACACTCAGGAAAGCTGAATTAACTAAAGAAAGAGATTTAAAGAAAATGCTTTAAGCTACATTAAACTCTACTCTCGTCTGTTTCAGTCATGAAGTATTAACCGTTCTTTTTCCATTAAAGTTAGATTGTCCAATAAAAGATATTGCTTCTTCCTAAAAACTTTCCTGCCTCATTCACTTCAATCCTTTGTTTGTTATCGAATTAGCTCCTATGTACCCATATCAAGGTAATGATGCAAAAATTCACTTTGTAACAATAAGAATATATAACAATAGAGAAATGTATCATTGTTTACAACACAGTCTATTATCAAAGACTTTTTGTTTATTGATTATTAGTTTGAGTGGGGAGGAGAAGGAAATGGATCTCTGGTTTAATAAAATTTTTGAGTCTTGTTTAAGCATGTCCCCTATAGTTATGTCTTCCTCTTGAATATAAATGATATATTTTCCAAGTTAATTAACAGTTCACAAGTGAATAAGCTAAATAGCCATTTAGAACTATGGAAATGTAATTGCTCCACCATCTGGTCAGCTGTAATATTTTATGATGATTATGTGAAGAAATAATACTGTATTTTTACTGCCACTGTAAACCACCATGATGCTTCCAGAGCACAGTTGTGCTGGTCTGGATCCTGCTTCAAGGCCATCCTTGAACTAGAAGATAAACTTCCTAGGTGTCATGGCTGAGGGCTAGGTAAAGTTTTACGTATATTTCCATTCTCTTATTTTGAAGTTAATGCTTACAGATGCTTTGGTTTAGTTTTGACCTTTGTTAAGCTAGCAGAAACACCGAATGAACTATATAGTGGTTTAATTTTTTCACATGCAATTCTGATTACTGCACAGTTATGCAGAATGGAGGCAAAGGAGTTATCATTCCAAGATCAATGTGATATTCTTTGTATTTACTCTGCTACTTCAAAGCAAAGAAAGAAAAATGTCATTACCATAACAATGTGCAGTTCATGCATCACAACTATAATAGAACTCTACTAACTTGCGACTGAGTCTTGGAAATTTAAATGTAGCAACACAGTTTTTGCTGCAAATGTCTGGTCACAGAGGCCACTTCTTAGATGGTGTTGTGGAAAGGGTCTACGGCACTGGAAATGTATTCATTCTTTCTGAAAGGAAGGAAAACGGTGGGAAAAACAGGAAAATGATCTGCAAAAACGGACTTTTTTCTTTTAAGTTGATGACTGGAAAATATGTAGATCTTATTATTAAGGATGCAAACTCTCAGATACAGCTTTGCAGATTTAAAACTTTGATGAGGTCTTCTACAAAAACAAATAGTGAAGAGGTGCCACATACTGAGATCAAAATGGCCAAAATTCTGTGAAAGTCAGTAGGAATTTCACCACTGACTTAAAAGGAATCAAGATTTTATCCCATACTGGAAAGACCTTAAGAAGTTTCAGCAACTTGAACCCAGCTTGTTATAGGGAGGTGTAGTGAGGGACATTACCTAGAACACCAGACAGAGTAACAGGACCAACAGAGGGTTCATATTTGTGAACAAACTACTAGTGAGACATGTATGTGAACTAGACAAGTTGCCAAATAATTAATTCACATCAAGAGTCAAGATATTTTGCTGTGCAATATCATTACATCTCATGTAGTGAGATGAACTCACTTTTGAACTTTCATTCAAGGTTTTCTTACTAGCACAGTGAGGATTTTGCTTGTGATTTACATGTGAAATGCAGGGCTCATTCTCTTGCACACCTGGGGAAAGAATTAGCACCTTCAGAACATTTCATTTTTTGTCAGCACTAACAGAAATAACAGATTTACTGAAAGGTTACGGAACTGCACCCTGAGCCTCCTGTGAAACATGACCCTGCGCAAACAACTGGAAGTGATGCAGAACAAGAGGCTCATGCTTATTTAGGCTCCTAATGGCCATGTCTGTGTTAGCATTTGAGTTAGGAGGAGCCCTGAGATTTTGAAGCAAATTCCCCAGTCATCCCTACTTACTGTGTGTTGGTTCAGATGACAGGAAGGTTTTGCTGCATACTGGATTCCCTCCCTGATCACATCCATGTCTTCTCAGAGCCTCCTGATGCCACTAGGGTTTGGTTTTAAGTCATTTCAAACTTTTTTTCAGCATCTTTTTCCTTTCTTGAGCAGTGTAGTCTTATGTCCCAGCTGGGATCAGTTCCAGGGCTATGCACTAGAGGGCAATTACATTCGTACATGCGCATCATTTCACTACAATAGCATGCTTGCAGTAGTGCAGAATATGCCAATGCAGATATCTTCAATTACCTGCAGGATCCTGATGACTACAAATCATTCTCTGCAGGCTAGCAAATGGTATTTTTAAGCTGTCTCCATTGTATAAGATAGCTTTGCATTTTGAAAATTACCTGAATATCTTATTTTTATCCACCTAGGAGATGAGTCTCCTCAAAAAATCCTATTTTCCACTGATATCCATTTAGATATTAGTTCTTTATTCATCTTTTTTAACTTCAATGTAAGAATGCAACACCAATGACTATATGTATCTATAGCCAGATAGTGGAAAACAATTCACAGTTCAAATTGCTGTTTTGTTGCATGAGATTTTATTGAAGGTTTTATGTTTTTTGGAGAGAAATGTTCCCAGTCCTGCACTAAGTAAAAAGATATCTTCTGTAAGAGCCTGAGCAACTGTTTCTTGATATTCTGTCAGCTGAACATCATCCATCTTTTCCCTTTATACTTGGCAGGGGGAAAAGGGAAGGAAAAAAAAAGTAAAGACTGTATCAAGTTTCCAGCCTTTTCATATTGTTTCATTTCAACCACTACTCAGATTCAGGGTTGGTTTGCTTGCCAGCTTTCCTCATGCTATGTAAGATTATTGTCTTGTCTTTCCTCCAGAAAGCTTGTTCACTGAACGTAAAGGGCATTTCTTCTGGATACAGTGAGCGGAAACTTTGTTGTTGCACATTCAGAAACAGGAACCACTTTTCTGCTAGCCCTTGATAACAAAGATCTCCCAGTTGTTTACACAGAACACACTCCTTAGGTAAGGCTGGCTTAGGTTTTATCTCAGTTAGACTGTCTGGGTCAGGCTGCAAGGGGCACAACTTTATTTATGGGTATGTTAGTTACAAGAGGCTCATGGAAAGAAAAAGTGAGGGGCCTTGGACAAGGAGGAGAAGATGAGTGATCAGGACAGGACAGGGTGAATACATAAGAGGGGCAGAAAGTTAAAAAAAAACAAAACACCCAACCCTGAAAATGCAATGCAATATTCAACCAATTATCAATTGATGAATGGCGACTCATATTGTGCTCCAGATGTCTGCAAATACCCCTGTAAACTGCAGTTCGGTGAGTTCTCCCCTCATTTTGTCCTAAGGATGGAAATGGAGTGGGACACTACAAAGAAGGAAAATCCTGCCTGGGTGATCGTGCTGTCAGTGAGGGACAGTGAACAGAGAGGAGCAGAGTGGGGAGAAGAAAAAGTTTTGCTGTACTCCAAGTAGCTCTGGGTGCAGACTGTTCCCTTGCTAACAGTGTACTAGTGCATAAAAATAGCCTTGAACAACTCATAGTGAAGGGTAGTACATTGAGTCATTCCTAAAGACTATTAGAGTAATATTAATTATGGATGATAAATTCAAACATCATAACTCCAAAAAAGCAACTCAGATCAGAATATGGCTACTATATGGAAAGAATAAACATAACAAGCAGGAAGGAAAACTTCATGTGAAAGAGTAAGTATACTGTGTAAACATTACCATTTGTTTCCTTAACGCGCTAATCAACCTTCTATTTCTAACTCAAACCCAATGTTTCTTCTCAAGTTCATGAAAGTTATCAGTTATCATAATTTTTAAATACCAGGGAAAGAGAAATTAATAAGAAATGAGATGTTTGAACTCTGCAAGCCCCCACAGCAATTTAAAGATTATACCATGCTAAAAAATACACACCTTGTTAAAAATGCTCAGTAAAATCACGCATGATCAAGCATCATGTTTTGAAAATCTCTTATTTACAATACATTAAAGAGAAAGCAAATATTTTCATGATGTTGAAGTCATGAGAAGACCAAAGGGTTTTACCTGACTTTGTTTTTACAAAGGAAGTGGAAACTGTCTATCAAAATGTTCTCTGTTCTCAACAATAAAAAGAGAAGAAAGAACAAAGAAAAGAAGATGATATTAAAAATAACATCTGTATGGTCCCCAAATTAAATTATTATCTTACATTAGGTTTCACTTACGGTAACAAAGTAGAGGCTGGGAACAAAAGCAGATTGGGTAATGAGAAAAGTGTCTAGAAATGGTTAGATTATAATTTTCTATGTCAGCTGGGAAAAGATTTCAAAGAGCTCAATGTGTTCAGGAAAGGTACAGTAGATAATCTTCATCCCAGACTATTGAAAGGGCTGACATATGAAATAGTGAGCACTATAAAAAGGAGTAAAACTAAAAATCTAACAAGTCAGAGAGGGATTGTGAGACTGAAAAAGAACAAGTATAACACCTGTGTCTAAAACAGAAAAAAAAGTGCCCTGAGCTAGAACAGACCAGTAGTAGCCTGATCTCAGTAGCATGTAAAGCTTTCCAGTGTGCTTTAAGGGAAGCAAATACCGCATTTCAAAGTGCATAAATGATATACCTTTTTTTTTTTTTTTGTGCTATGGAGCAACCTCTTGGGTTGCTAACATGTGCAAGCAATAAAAGTGTTTGTTTACTTGAAGTAAATAGGCAACTCAGGTCCAAAAGAGAGCCTTCTGGAATAAATGTCCTCTTCAAACCCTTCTGAGGATATTCCTTCCCCATTCCTTATTCCTGTCTTTGTCAGGCTTTGGATTGCCCTTGCTGTATTGTTTTCTTCTACCCAGGACCTTATCCTGATGCCCTCTCCTCTCCCCTCCCTTCCCCTCCCCTCCCCTTCCCTTCCCTCCCCACCCCTTCCCTTCCCTCCCCACCCTTTTGCATACAAAAGCAGCTGATACTGTATTTTCATGTATATTAACTAACACGTTACTTGATGAGATTGGGTTACCTGGGCACCTACTGTTGGAGTACTGTAATTTTAAATGTTGATGGTTGTCTGATATATGGGTTATACGCAAGAAAAAAAATTAGATATATGAAGTTTGAAAACATTTGAAAATGCAACTTGGGGCTAGCTGCATGTTATTGACAGAATTCCTCCATAATTAGCCTTTCAAATTATTACATGTAATTTTTCCTTTAATGATATGTAAAGTCTAAAGTATAAGTAATGCCCTGCAGAGCTAATAAAGACAATTTTTTGCATAAGTGGCACACCAAACCAACATGGCACACCTGCATAGCCCACTGTCTCCATGCTCCCTTCTTCACTGGGAGAGTCAGGGAAACAGGAGGCCAGACCAGTGAGTGGCTCCACCTTGAGTGCAGATGTATTACAGTGTTAGCCACTCACACTCAGCATCAGCATGGCCGCAGCTACTTCTATCTGCTCCTGATTTGTCCTCTGCTTTCTCAGGGATTTGCAAGGGGACCATAAGTCTTTTTGACTTGTAATTTGCTCCTTCTGCATGCCTTCAATTCTTACACTTGTGATACACTTATTCTTTTGACTTGATGTACCAGCACATGTTGTAGTGTTCCCTTGAGATATTATTACCACCCAACCCACCTTGGGATCTTCTTCTCGGAGTCGCCCATCTCCTGAGCAGGCACTTGTCTCTACCTTTACAGTTCTCTTACAGAGGTAGATTTCAAAGTAAATAGCCCACCCTATGGATATACCAGTGTGTGCAAGTTACCTCAGAGGCCATGCACAGGCAGATAGAGGATTTGCTGTCCCACTTCTAGTAGCAAGAAGGCCCACTTCCCGTGACTCCCTTCATGGATGCCCGAGGATATTTAATGTGTTGTACAGTTAGAAGTAGAGCAAGGAGGCATGCCCTTCTGTGGAAAGAATAAAAAAATGAAAGTAGAAAAGATGAAAAAACCCAGGTCCTCTAATGTTTAGCATTCATTAGGCAAGCAGGAAAAGGCCAAGTGCAGCAACAACAGTACAGGTGTAAGAGTGGGACAGATCCAAGGTCAACAGAATGCCAGGGTAAGGATGGTATCTTGCTATACAACCCTGATGATGGCCCTAGCCTTGTTCTAACATCCTCTGGATTAATGTGTCCTCTGCCCGATCTCCAGCCTAGGTATGGCTGACCTGAAGCTGTCTTCAATGCAATCTCTAGTCTCTTAATCTCTCCATTTTCTCCCCTTTCTATCTTATTCCTAAGGTTTCTGCTAAGTTTTGCTATTATCACCCAGAGTTATTCATATCTATCCAAGACCTCATTCAATTTAATCTAAATTGTCCGGCAAACAATCTAACCTAACTTGCCTGTATCCCTCTTTGTAGTACTGATATTTACAACTCCAAGACGAGAGATATTGAGAGATGAGCTCATTGCTGGTCTGGGAACTTCCAAAAAGCCTGAGCTCAGCTAGGCTGAAGGCATTTTCAGTGCTGATGGTAGTCTGGGGATGATCAGCATTAGTGTCTGAATGAAATGCAGTCATCTCAGAGGGCAAGAGGGAAAGAGTTTTGTACATGTACAAAACAAGAAGCATAAGGGGTAAGGATCTCTATGGAGCTATCTTTAGCTGAGTACTGAATTCACATATGAAGTTGGTGCTAGGAATCTGGTGGGAGAGTGGGAGAGTAGAATTTAATGGGAAAGTGGCAGAGAAGTAGAAGTTAGCAGCCTAAAATCTCTTGTACTGCTACCATAACGAGATGATGCGACTGTGTAATGATGGCTGCCTGGCTTTGCTGTCAGCTTGTATTCCACCCTCAGTTTGATGAGCTGTGCATGGGCCATGCCTGGCATGCAGCAATCTCTCTGTCTTATGTGGTAGAAGATCAGCAATGAATGCTGATGGGTGTGCCAAGCAAAGATTTGCAGCTGGTAGCAGAATGCCTGGCCTTTCTCTTTGCAATGGCTGAGGCTTCTTTATACAATCAGTCAAGTTAAAAGGGCTTCAAACATAGGCAAGGGTTTTCCTGAGCATTTTTTTAGACAATTATTTTAATTATACAATAAAATAATTAATAATTCCATATAATATCTTATCTAAGGCTGGCTGCAAGACTTGCCCAGAAGCCAGCAAGGGCATGAAAGGGGGCAGGATGGAGAATAGAGGCAGTTTTGGCTAAGGCAGTGGGTAATGTGAAAGGACTGGCCGGATGACTCCACAATGCCATCATCAGACAAAACACAAAAAAATGTCCAGAGTTTTGTGCTCACTGCTGTCTTCAAACTGTTATAACACCTCCGGGCTATCCCTAAATACCTCAGCATTTTAAAATTGCAGCTTCCCTTCTCCATTCCCTTCCCTAAAATGTATAAATTGTTTTCAGCAGTAGAAATCACAGACTCATTTGTCAGTAATACAGTACAAATTTCCTTCACCCCTTTCCTATAAAGAAAATACCACAATTTCTACCATGCAGTTGGGAGCTTATAATAGAATGCTATTAACACAACACTAAATTCGAGGTGTTTCAGAGAAGTGCATCATTATGTCTGTTGCTTATTTGTGGCATATGTAGAGTTCCGGTTCAAGTTTCCCTGGAGCTGGAAGAGAGATCTGCACAAAATGCCATGATAAATTTTAGAATGAATATTAATATGCAGTAGTCTAAAAACAAAAAACCATGACTTCCAATCAATGCTTGACATGTGTCCAGTTTTCTGAAACTCCAATGAAAGGTGAGGCTGATTATTCATTACACAATCCGGTCATATATATTTGCATCCACACATTTGAAAATGCAAGTTTACATTTTTAAAGCTAAATAAAGTTGCCTTGTGACACTCATATTGTATCTATTACATATTTCACTTCAAAACCTCATCTCTCCTAAAGCCTCTTCAGTGTGCTTGAAGTAGCACAGCAAAAGAAAAGGAATTTTCAGTTTAACTAGAGCACTGACATTCTGTTACACAATTCCATCTTGTCTATTTACCAGCTCTTAAAAAACAGAAGACACTAAACAAAACAAAACAAAAAAATAATGCTGAATGCATCCAGCCAACAGTGCCATAGGTGTCTGAATGCATCGGTAGCTTCCCTCTCACTCATCAGTGTAATTGTTGTCATGTTATTCCATTTTTTGATTAGGCTGGCCCGCCAAGCTCCCAGCTTTTCCTGGCCAAACGTTCTTCTGCTGGTTGTCATGGTGACTGCATTGTTAGTGGGGAGAAAGGCTCTGTTGTCTGCCATTGTTCTGTTGTGCTTTAGGTAATGCACGAGGCATCACAAGTGAAGTGGATGGACCTTTTTTGCTCGGCATCATTGCCGAGTATTGAAAATCTCACATAAAAAAGGAGCAAATAGGCCCTGACCAAAGAAATAACCAAGTTCTTTTTTTTTCTTCTTTATTTTTTTTTAAAAAAGAAAGCACACATTACTATAAAGAGGTAAAACAGCACTGGCGGTTAACTGAATAATCAAAGAAAATGCTATAGAAATTATATTTATTAGAAGAACAATTGCCATGATTTGGATGTTACTATACAAGGGTAACCATCTGGCAATTTAGCTTGAATATAGTTTTTAAATATTCATTTCTCCAGCTTGCAATGTCATTTAACCTCAGATTCTATTTAGCTTAAAACACTACACTGTAGGAGTTGAATGCAATTATTTTGTTTCTAAAATTTAATCTGGGAATAGCGAGCTTTGAAGTAAGCTACCACAGTTTATTACATTTTATACCATCATCACAGTATATAATCACTGGTTTTCTTTTTTTTCCCCACAAAATGAGGTTTTACTCTAATATTAATTCAATTGTCTGAAAAAAAAATTAAAACAACAGGCACTAATCACAGATCTGACTTTGACATTCAGATAATTTCTTTAAGAACCATCTCAGGAAAAATTAGGGGAGAAATCCTGAGAAAATTCTTCAAAAAGCCTTAGCTTACTTAAATGGATTGCCAGACAGGATATTGGCTTTAAACTGTGATTAATTAACACCTTTTCCAACAGCAACTTACACATTAAATATTGAAAGGGAACCTAATGTAAATCCCAACTGCCTTAAAAAAATAGCATATGGTTTGAGAGTCTAATTTTCAGCCCATGTTCAAATTCATCTGCTGATCACATTAAGGGAAACCAGGAGGGTACCAGCATTTCTCTCTCATCATTCCAGGGAGAAAAACACCTTTCAGAAGAACCTGTCACTGGATGTCACCAAAGTTCCATGAATTTGCAGACAAAACAGCACTATTTTATCAATAAAACTCAAGAGTCTTAAAGAAGGTAAGCAAAAATGTGTATTACAGGTAACCCAGCTTTCCTATAAAGCTGGCAAGGCCAGAACATGCACTGTGGTTGCCACTGAGGTTCCCATGCTGTGGCTTTCAGCTGCCCAATATCTCACATACCTGGAGCGAGGAAAGGTTTATAACTGCTGGCACAGGTAGTCGAAAAAGTGCACAGAGTGGTTTAATTCGGGTTGTAATACATGTTGACATATATTTCCCCCCTTTAAGTCTGTAAAATGAGAATGACATTTTCCATTTTCTTCTTTATTTAGTGAGGTTTTTTTCTGGACTGTTTCTTGAACCCAGCAGACTGGGACCTTCCCATACCCCATGTGCCTCCTGCACTGGGGACTGCTGGTGGCACATACAACACCTGAAAGAAGTTTTTGCCTCTCAGGTGCTTAGCTCCTCCATGTGTCAGACTGGGAATCTAAAAAGAAATGGTAGGAGGTGTAGATTTCCTTGCAGGGGAATCTATACAAACACATAATCCTAGGAGTAGCTCTTTGAATAATGTCAGAATAATTTAGGTGAAGAAGAAAAAAATTTGCCGTGAATATAAAACTTTTTAATAGATAGCTATTATGTGTAACAGAAAAATAGGTTGTCCTTTGGGAAAAAAATTGTTATATCATGAAGTTTGCGTGCTTTTAAACCTTGAGATTGGGGATTTCACAATAACAAAATCGCTTGGGCATCTTGGGCATGACTTCCCATGGGTATTACCTCCACAAATCCTTTGTCATTTCTGGTTTTCTCAGAAATTACTTTTGAAAGGTAGAGAAATTGGTAGCCTTCATACAGTTTACCAAAGAACATTGAAGTACAGTGACTCTCTTACTTAGAGTTTGCCTTGGACTCCAGCTGGCCCTGCGTTTCACAAGCACTTGCTGGACACAGCAGCAATCCTGCCTTTCTGTGCTCCTCTACTCTGAGGTGTTCTGGGCATATGCTCAGCATTTCCAGGAATGTGCATGCAAGCACCTCTGAGAGTGGGTAGTAAAACAGGATTTATCATGCTCGCATACATGGACACAGATTATTTACTCACAAAGCCGAAGCAGGTCTGCACACAGCCTTGCGTCAACTACTGCCAGCCTCATTTATGGTAGAGGTATAATTCCTGCTAAATTCCTAATTCTCTTTTAATTCTATGAAATTACTATATAGCCCAGTTCGTTTTACCCTTATTAAATTCAGGAGAGCTTTTCCATAAGGGATAGCTTCAGAAACACTAATATAGGGCAATTGCTGTTTTTTGGAGAGCTCTATTGCAAGTGTATTGCCTTCTCAGTTGGAAAGGATGATTACTGATGTCTGAAAAAGGTACTTACAGCTTAGTACACAGTAAACATGTATTCTGTTTTTCTTTTGCTCTGTTAAACAATATAATACATAGCAAAAATCTACAGAAAAAGCAATCAAAACAGACACACTTTAAGAAGAATCCCGATGCTTCCTGATTTGTACTTAATTCTTCCCATCAGCATTTCCACCCGCATTCATCACTGAATATTCATTCCTGCTTCTGTCTTCGGGTTGCGTGTGGCAGCAGCCCAGCCATGCAGGTATTTCGGTGAAGGGGGTGACAAGACATCCCTCCCCCATTCCTGCTGCATCGCAGGAGGGTCCCCAACACTCCTCTGGTTTGGGACGGCTGAGCTCCCCACCAACCCCCTTTCTCCTGCCTGATGCGCTGAGAGCTCCCCCTCCTGTTACAGCCAATATTAACTGCAGTCGACAGATTAATATTATTACCTCATTTTAATTAATTCCTCTCCTCAATTCAAAAAAGCACATCTGGTGCTTTTCAGAGCCAGACAAAACCTTTTTCCTCCCATTCTCTCCTGAACATCAATTAATAACTTGGCAACAAAAAGAAAAGAAGGGTTTGTTCTCCGTACCTAACAGTCACAAGTAACAGAGAGAAAGAAAAGGGACTTGCCCCAGACAGAGGTCAACAAAAATAACAGAACTGCCAAATCTGTGTTTCTGTAACTCAGCAGAGTTTATTAGGTCTGAGCACAGTGACACAGCTATTCTGGTTGTGCAGTTTCCAGGCCAGAGTTGTTTCACTTCTCCGTAACTTGAAGTGCAGGACAAATGATGCGTAACTTGTCCCACCACTTCAGGCAGGTGGTTAACCATTGGCTGCCATGCAGCTACTCAAGCCCAAAAGGTGATTTCAGACCTTACTGACAAAATTTCAACTCTCAAACCCACAATTCAACTTCTAAATAGAAGTGACTCCCCTTCCAGAATTTCTCAAATCTCTAAAATCTCCTAATACAAGCAGAAGACACACATGAGCCCCTAGTCCTATATGGCTCTGTGCCTTGCAAAAACAATACAGAGACTAGTCGCACTGAAGACAGTGAGGATGAAAAACACTTGACAGTTCTCCAGAGTAGGTGGAGTTCTCTTTGACTAGAGAGATGAAAATAAAGTTCAAAGGAAATTTTATTATAAAAGAAAAAAAAAAGGGAGTTTGGTACAAAAGGGCAAGAGTTTGTTTCAACCATTTGTGCAACATTGAGATGCAGGACTAAACTCTGAGTCACTGGCCCGTTGTCTCCCATAAGGCCAGATCTGCAGGCCAGGGAGACATCAAGCCCATAGGAATGGGCATGGTTGAGCACAGGATATGCCCATCTGGGGGGCAGGATGCGTTGACCAGCATGGGCCATGCACTGAGCTGAGAGCCACTGGTGCTCTGTAGGCAGGAGGTCTGGTGGCCATCAAAGCCTGCTCACCTCAAAGCCACCCTTGGACACACATTCAAACAAAGCTCAATATTTGACATCAAATTTTGTGCTGGAGTGCTTCCTGTTTTCCAACCTGACCTCAAGAAAGTTACTGATGCCAGAAAAAATACATGAAATTTTTCAGAATGATAAACATTCATGATAAATAAGGAGAAATGTCACTGAGTCAAAAACAAATGTAAGATAGAAATTAAAGAAACAATTTATTAGTTTTTCAAAAGGGAACTGGTGTCATATTGTTCTGTTGTTGTCTACTCGCAGCTCCAGGATATCAGCTCTTCAGCTCTCATTGGAGAGACAGGCTTGAAGTTACTGTCCAAGCTGACTTTCTTCTTTTAAACTCAACATTATTGTAAACTCAGTAGTTGAGGCTTGTGACTTGCTTGGGAGCTTGGCTTTCCCTTAGAATTTCCTTTTGTTGATGCCTTTAGCAGCTGCTTTTTTCCCTTCTGCTTCTATTTTATTTTGTTTCTTTTCCCCACTCTCCCTCCCCCCAAGAAATTTAGTTTGGATCCCTCTCATGTGATTTCAGTCCCAATTCAAAACTTGTTCTTCTCGGGAACCCATTTTTTTAATGTCCAAATACTTTGTGGTTACTATTTAATGTACTAGTACCTGAACACTTATATAAAAAATTAAAAATCAAAGCAGGCATGAGAACTACATGAAAACTGTATTTATGCATATTTTATATCAAACACAAACATATATTTTTACATCAGATGGGAAAATGTCTTCTCACAGGTTGGACTTTTACTAGACATGAGGTGAATTTCATTACAACTAAACTAGATCCAGAAAAAAATGGGGAGGGGAAACTAGGTAGCTGTTGATAAACACAGATTAAAAAATGCAAAATTTAATTCAACTGTACCACAATGTGAGATTCAGTATATTAGCAGTATGCCTACTCTTAAAACTTCCTTCAAAATTTCTACTTTATTTTTATTATAGAACTGACTGTCACACAGAACAATATAGGGAAAAGAATGTGTTAGTTAATCTGCTGTAATCCTTTCAAATCTTTGAAAGAACAACAAATGCTTGATAAGCAGGGTCAGGCTGGGTCAGGATTTCGATAGGAGACATATAAGGAACGCCTAGGTGCTTCAGAAAGGGGATGTGGGTGATTTAGCAAGCTGGCTAAATCAGCAAGCTTGCTCTCCCCTCCACTTCAGTAAGGAGTAAAGGGAGCAGCCCATGTGATGCCGGCAGGGTAACCTTTCAGGAGACATATGTGTAATGCAAGAAATCCCATTCAAGGTGTTATTTTACCCTTTTATCTGGTGGTGGCTTTAACTGACACCAGTTAAGGTAAGTACATTTTGCCTTATTGACTGATGGATAACCTGTTTCCCACATTCAGTCCTAAAATTTGCAGAGTGTTGTCAGGTGCTGTTAAGCCATGCCATAAACCATGCTATTCACCCATTGTCTCAAGCCCCTTCTCTTCTACACACTTTGTACATATTAAAAATGTATTTCTGCAAAGTACTTAAAAATTGCAGGAATGCCAGCTGCACCCGTTATAGCTATCACCCGTATCAATTCTAGCATTGGTTTTAAGAGCTAATTATAAATATAAACACAAAAAAATGGATCATATGAAATATCAGTAAATATTTTTATTAACTCCCCACAAAGTTCTCATCTGAACCAGAAAAATCAAGAATGTAAAATTATTTTGGAGGTACATACCTTGCCCTTCTGAAGTATTACACAGGCTGTGCCGGCAAAAACAACCTCTCTCCAAGAACATATTTCATTGAAAAGTCAGTATTCGTGGCTTATTGAAAGAAATACAGCAGTTTCAATGAAAAGAGTACAAACCTCTCTCTCAGACCTCATTTTATGCTTTTTTGTTTCCACTGAGCATATTTTAAGACTAATCAGCCCTATAAAAGGTACCACTGTTAATTTACTGTTTGTCTTCATCTTCACTGCAGCTGCTTAGCAGATAAAGAGCAAACAAAACCAGAATTAAGGTCATTCCATTTAAATCCTTCAGAGTGGAAGACAAGGACTAAATTATTGCTGAGAATCACATGAAGGAAAGCCCAGGATAAGATGCGTATTGTTTATTATTTGCCAGACCCATAGTGGTACTGCATTTACATATTTGTGAAGGGATTACATTAACGTTTTATGAGATTAATTGGTAGCATGGGGAGATTCTCTGATGTAGTGTCCACACAACTTGAAATTATGCTCCTCTGCTTTCACAGACAGTATGCAGTACATAGGGGTTGTGAGAAATAACCCAAACCTCTCTGCTACCCAGCTGTTATGCATGAAATAAAATGATATTTTTTCACATAAATGAAATGTAAAGAACATTATTACATTTCATCATACAGCACAGGTCTGAATCCCACAGGATCATTAAGGTAAATATCTTAATGGATGATTTTGTTTTCCTTCACAGGACACCTTAAACTTCTACTTTGACATTTTTAGGCAGAAGGAGCAATAGCACAAAAGATTTCTTTTATGTTAATTGTAGGAAATCATTTCACAGTAGTCAAATATGAGTAGAAAATGAGTGGTCAAATGAGTAGAAAATTTTTGGACATCAAAAATCCACAATCCACAATCTTCAAATTAGGAAATGTTCCCTGGGAACTACTCTATAAATAAAACATAGTAGGGCTTAGTGTAATCTTTAGTATGAGAACATTCTTTCTTTAGAGCTAACAGTAATACCACTTCAAGAAGGAAATGCTATGTGAAGAGAGGATCTTGCAGCTCTCTCCCACTTTAAAATCAAGTACATAGGCTCCAGAGTATCTGCAGCCCCCAGGAGCCTGGTGGCTACAAGGTATGAGTCAGCTCCACCACTCCGACCTCTTAAGTGGAGGAGGGGTATGTCCCAGTTTAGTACCCCGTGCTGGCTCAGGCTTCCCACACTCAGCCTCTGTGAAGCTCACTCGACACCGAGGCTGGACAGAAATCAAATATTGGCATTAGGTATCCACAAAGAAAACAAAAAGAAGGGGGGGCATTTCAGGTGGTTGAAAAGGACCACGCCTGATGCAGGTGGGCAATGAGATGCTCACAGTGTTGTGATCTGAGCTGGGGAATGCTGTGTGCTCTATTGAGAAGAGTAACCACTCACACCAACACAAAGTTTGTAACCTTTTTCCAAGCAACAATTTTGATAGGAGATAAGTTTCAAGCACCAAATCATTGCAGATTTACAGACAACCTCAAAATAATCCTTCTTTCCCCTATGCCCTCCTCCTTCCTTTTTCCTTTCTTACCCCTCACTATACACAAGATTTTTTTGCCCATCCTATTTCATTTGGTCTCAAAAACTTCCTTCATCCAACCTGATTTCACCCTTACAAGCTGAGTAGGGAGCAAAGAACCTTTAACCATAGCAATGCATTGCCTGCTGTGTCTGGGGTCTGTGAGTGGTAACAGCAGGCTGGTGGAGAGGGGACCCAGACCAGAGACATGACCTCCTGAGGGACCAGGTCACACAAGTGATCCTTTCAGCTTGCTAGGAACCAGTAAACCCTTGTGAGGGAGGTTTGGCTCAGGTCCTCAGATATCTCAGGAGCATGCCAAGTGAATTGGACCATGCTCTTTTGGTTACATTCCTCCTTCTAACAATTCACCTGCATATGTTTAATTTTATGCTTCTTTCCTGGGTTTCTATTTCAGTAAATGGATAAATTGCAAAAGAAAATGAAAAGTAGGTGGGTCATAAATCTTTCAAGTGTCAATAAATCACTAGCAACTGTGGAATTTCTAGGAATATTCAGAAACAGAAGATTCAGGAAGAGGCAAGACTAACAACATTTTTTTCTCCCTTTTTAAGGGGCACAAAATGGAAAATATTGCTTTATGTTCTACTCTACTCTGTAGAGTATGTCTGTTTGCATTGGGAAACCTAATCTGTGTCTGCGTTTCCCATACAAAACACTCTTCATGTATCCATTTAGGACATATACAGCATTATTGTCATAGTGCTAAGGACTTTCACTAAGGAAATAATGGCTATATACAATAAGCTATTGGGTATAATAATACTCAAGATAACAGTCATTACTAGAGCGACTGAAGAAATACATAAAAATTCTAAAACTGTCAGAGGTGACATCTGCAAATAATGTCACTTGCATTCTTACATCTCTGAAATGTCTTGAAACACTTACACAAAAATGTCACTAACATAATTCACCACAGTGGTGTTACAAGGATGACAGGACTATATAAAAAATTGCTAGAAATCCTTAATATCAGGAAAATATTTTTCTTTATGTGCATATAAAAAAAAAAAAGATTCTGAGTCACATGCTGAAAGCAGTCTGAATTTACTTTAATGCAAAAAACACCCCAACCCCCAAACCCACACTATTTTTTTAGAATGTTGGAAACCTAACTAGAGCTCAGGATTTAACACCCTCTGTATCGGGAAACATGATGAACACCCGTCTGTATTTTCTTGTGTACACTTAAGGTCAGAAATCCTTTCCCCCTCATTCCCTGTTCTTTCTGAGAGATGCTGCTACTGTCTTGTTTATTGTCATAATCATCTGCAATCACGACATTTATGTGCAATCTCAAGTACTAAAATAATAAGAAGACACAGAGCTCTGTAGAGATCAACAAGAAGTCCTTACAGAAAGTGAGGCACAAATGGAGAAAGGCACTGTTGCTTCTAGCTCTAATATTTGGAAAGCATTAATCAAGAAACAAGAGTCATAACCATTAAGCAAGAGTATATGTCACGTAATGCATCAATATGCATTTCTATCAGCATGACACATGCTAGTAATGCTAGCAGCTACCAAGTCTTATAGGTTTGAACTTTAATTCTTGGATGACAGTATACTAAGACTACAGCATATAGCATTAACAGCAAACTTGGAAAATACATGTAACACAGCACAGAAGCTGGCTGCCCAGCTTGATGACATTTTCAAAAAAATACATTGTATGGCAACACATCATAAATGGCTTTCTGTATCATTTCTAAAGCACTCCTTAATGTTTTGTCAAAGCTGACAGAGTAGTTGGGATAAAAAAGAGAGGAAGGAAAGGATCATATTCAGCCTATGATTATATTTGAGGAACTAAAAAGTTATTTATTTGCAAATGTTAGTCTCTTGACAGGAAGTTTCGTAGAGGTTGAATTAAATAATTTATCTAACATAAAGAAGGCATTATATCTGTAACATGTAAATATTGACTGACTCAGCTAACGAGTGGCTGTGTATAAACAGACTCCTTTATAACTTCAACTGGAGTCTAAAGCAGACAGCTTTGTATATTTTACAGTCTCTTGTGCCTGAGCCAACAATTGATAGTGCCATAGATCAAAGCCTTGATACAGAGATACCAAGCAATTTGTGTATAAATGTGCTCCTTAAAAAATGGTAAGAGCACAAAAGAAGTTTTAAGATACTTTTGTCGTGGTTTAAATGGTAAATAGCAAATTACTCTGATGAGTTGTGTTAAAGTTGTACCTGATGTACCAACAGGATAGAAGTTCAAAAAATGTTTTCTATTTTTTCCCAGAAGATTTGTAAATGAGAAGATATTTTATATTAAAACCAGACAAGACTCTTCCTATTTTCAACAGGAGTATTTAATTTGACTCCTTAATTATTTCTTCAGAGTTTATGCAGAGGACTGGGATCTAATTTTGTCTGCATAATTTAACCAAGATATTTAAGGAGACAAGTAAGAAAAAATGCCTTCAGTGGCCATTAGATGCTCACTAATACTGTGTGCTCAATTAAAGTAATTTTTAAAACATGAGCGAGAACATTCAGTTCAAGCCTCTTCACGGTTTCTATTAAAGTTATACTGCCTAATTTATGAACAGGCTGAGTATGCTGTGATTCTATAAATTGCTGAGTAAAGAAAAGTCAGTTAAATGTATAAAGCAGTAAGATATATTTGAAAAACAGCTTGCTGGGGACGCAGAACTATGGGAAGTACTACAGTGTACTTAAGTTGTACTACAATGCCTTCAATAATTTGAAAAACTACATGTATTATGCTTTAATTCCTATATATTGTTAGAAGAGTTAAATTGTGGGCACAAGTATTTTCTACTCATACAACAAAGTACTTGGCTTCTTCACTTTTTATTATGCAATAGAAGACAAGAAGTCAGAAGTACAAATGTAACACTTAACTATGGCTCTTAAAAACGAACATTATAACCCTATCTCTCGAGTTGTTTTCTCATACTGTATCAACAAAATTGTCTAGAACAAAAGGGAAAGGTGAATAATATCTGAACAACAGACACTTATTTACTGCTGTGTAGTACCAGGAGGCCCACAAACTGGAGAGGAAGTGAGAGAGAAAAGCACCTCTTCAAGTATTAAAAAGAAAAACAACAAAACAAAATGAAAAAGTAGCATCTTGCATTAATTCTGCTCTGTTACAAATGATGCAAGACAACAGACTACCAAACCCACAACTGATTTCAGTGTAGACTTGCGTCTGAATGAGTTCTCTGATGATTTTTAATACAAGGGTAGTTTTAAACAATATACTCCATATTGTATAGATAACTGGTTTTGCATAGTAAGGTCAGCATGGGTATAAGAGGCAGGAGGGGTATGACTTCTCAGCCTGTTTGTGCAATGCTGTTAGCAAAACCGATGAGCACTGGCTGCAGGCAGGGGTGGGTAAATTGCAGCTCTGCCTGTGTATGTGTGCATGTGTGTGTGTCTGTGAGCGACATGAGTGTTGTAGTGTACAGAAACACACCCACTCCAGCTTTAAAATAGCTGGCTCTGGCAACAAAGACATCATGAGTATGCAGTCCAGGAACAAGAGTGTATCCCAGCCCCTTGCGATCTGAGCAGCAACTTGGAAGTCCTGCTGCCATTACACCTTCAAATCCAACACAGACATATCTTCCGCAGCAGCTGCCCAAGCATAGGTAGAAATCTACAACATTGCACCTGCTGCCTCTCACTTGTCCCACGCCTTTTTACTTTCTCTGTGTTTTGGAGGAAATCGGAAGATAGACTTTTCTATCCAACCATGGCTTATTTTGCCTATATATAATGACAGAGGCCTAGAAAACTAATTTTACTATTTTTTGTCTCCTAATTATTTTTACTCTCTAATTATTTTCTCTAATTAAAAATATTACAGTGATTGGAAATAAATACTGAGTGGGTACAAATCCCTTTACTGCTATATCCATAAGCAGCAGTGCTTTTACTTACTGCATTGCAATACAATCCCAGGTGAACGACAGAGGAGAAATTAAATAATCATCAGTCATAGAACTAACAGTAAGGTAGGACCGGGGTTTTGCTGCCAGTTAAATCTAGGTTTAACCTGTGAAGGTGACCCTGGTAAGAGACCCTGAAATTTCCAGATGGAAAGCACTATAACAGTCAGGCATGACCCTGAACTGTTTTTGCTACAAGACTATTTTCCATTCTCACTGAAGGAAGAGAAAGCCCTAATGTAACAGTGGGAATGGCATAGGGCATGGTATACAACAGTGCAGGTACCCAAAACAGGGATGTGGGATGCTTTCCACAGCCAGGGGCATGTTTGCCTGCTGAGAGGATGGCTTCACACAGCAGCCTGAGCTCAAAGCAGCATGCAGTCTCCATCTCCAACACATCAAAAGCAAACCTGACACTGAGTGCAGATCCAGGGCAATTATTTTGTTCTTCCTTACCACTGTTGCAGGGAGAGGCTTTTCCCCTCCTCTGCCATCAGCTCCTATCCCTTGTTCCTCTGCCTCCAAAAGGATCTGGGAACATGAGTGGTGCCAGCACTGCTGCAGGAGTGATGTGCATGATTCAGGAGGGCACAGTTGCACACACAAACACACTGAGCCTCTCCTGCTGCTGCAAGGTGAGGATGTTTTATTTTACATCATCTCTTTGTTTCCTTTGGAAGCCCTTGATTTCTTAGGGAGAGTTGGAATGACCTTTGTTTCTCTTGAAGAGAAGACCAAATAGATTTACAGTAATGACAGTTATATAAAAAAGAAAATAAAACCAATCTGTTAACATCTCAAATTCAGGGTGTATTCAGTCCTTGGCCTCCACAATGTCTGTACATTCAGGTGCACTTAGAAAATCCCCCAGTAAAATAGAAGTGAATAATAGATGCAGGTCTATCATTCCTTATTGGATTTTTTAGTCAAACTAGAAGGAATGTACACAAGACCTGGGACTTAAAGAAAAGATTTTCATAAATAAAGGGTGATAAATATGTCCTAGAGCAAAAGACTAAATATGTTGTACATCTCCCAGGGTTTAAAAACATGGGAATTCCCTCTCTTTCCTTCTCGGTACCCTAGCAGAATGACATTTAGCTAACTGCAGATAACTGTAGATATTAAGGGGTACCTTCATCACTATCTGCAAGTGTCTGTATAGGAACCAAAAATATAATAAAGACCTCTGCAGTCTGCCAAGGAAAGGTACAACAACCTCCAACTGCTGGAAGTTGAACCAAGGCAAATTCAAGCTTAAAATGATGTATGGTTCTTCCATAATGACGTCAATTAGTCACTGAAAGACTTTGCTGAGGATAGTGGTGGCTCTCTGGGAATTATAAAAGCAAGCTTGACTGTGCTTTCTTGGGAACATGCTCAGATTCCATCTAGGTGTCGTTCAGAGGAACCCTGCAGCAGTTCTGTACTCCGTAGGCAGGATTTCACATTGTAGGTCTGCTACAACAACCTAGCTCACACTCATCACAGACCTTCTTTTCACTTGGCACATTACAGGACTCAGGAGCACGATGCGGTTGCCCACACACTATAACTGCTTCACTCTATGTCTTCTAGATTCATGAGCTATAAACTAGAAGGAACTATGTCTCTGGTTCAGTGTTCCATCTACATGGGAAAGAACACCTAAAAGATACTGCCTCCCTAAAACCTATTCTGTAGTTCTGTGCCATGTGGTGAGTACAGTCATTCAAATAATTTGCAAACAAGCATAAATGGTGACATACCATGCTCACTACTGTTGATAGGAATGTGATTATCTCCATAGTGCAGCTATCCTGGTGCGAGTCTTTTACAGACTACGCAAACAGGGCAAGAGACAAGCAAAATCTTCTATAAACGGCTGGGATAAGTCTCGTGGCAAGGGATGCAAAGAATAACAGAAGGGGCCTCTACAGGTATATTAATCCAAAAAGGAAGGTTAAAGAAGGTGTACCCCCTCTGATAAACACTGCTGATGAACAGGCAACAAGGGATGAGAAGAAGGCTGAGGTACTTAACTTTTTTGCCTCAGTCTTCAATGACGGCCTCTCTTTCCACGTCTCTTGAGTGGATAGGCAGCAGGATGGGGATTGGGAGAGCTAAGTCCCTCCCACTGTAAGTGAAAATCAGGCTCATGACCTCCTGAGGAATCTGAATTGAGTGCCAATGGCACTCAATGAGATGCATCCCAGAGTCCTGAAGGAATTGGCTGATGTAGTTGCCAAGCCATTCTCCATGATATTCAAAAAGTCATGGCAGTCAAGGGAAGTCCTGGGTGACTGGAAAAAGAGAAAAAAGTGAAAGAAAGGGTGACCCTGGCAACTACTGACCTGTCAGCCTCACCTCTGTGCCTGGGAAGATCATGGAAAAGATCCTCCTAGAAGCTATGCTAAGGCACAGGGAGAACAGGGAGGTGATTCAAGAGAGCCAGTATGGTTTCACCAGGGGGGAAAATCCTGTCTGACCAACCTAGTGGCTTTCTACAATGGAGTAACCACCTCAGTGGATAAGTGAAGAGTTACAGATGTTATTTATCTGGACTTCTGTAAGACAATATCCTTCTCTCCAAATTAGAGAGTGATGGATCGAGCAGTGGACTGTTAAATGGACTAGGAATTGGTTGGATGGTCACATCTGGACAGTAGTGGTCAATGGCTCAAAGTCCCAGTGGGCATCAGTGAAGAGTGGTGTTCCTCAAGGGTCTGTACTGAAGCGAATCTTACTTAATATCTTCATTAATAACACAGAGGGATTGAGCGCACCCTCGGCAAATTTGCAGATGACATTAAGATGAGTGGTGCTCTTGACACACTTGAAGGATGGAATGCCATCCAGTGGGACCTAGACAGGCTCAAGAAGTGCATGCTTGGGAATCTCATGCAGTTTAACAAGACCGAATGAAAGGTGTTGCACATTTCTCAGGGCAACTCCTGGCATCAATACAGGTTGGAGGACGAAGAGGTCAAGAGCAGCCCTGCTGAGAAGGACTTGAGAGTGCTGGTAGACAAGAGACTGGATATGAGCAGGCAATGTGCACTTGGCAACCCAAAAAGCCAAATATATCCTGGGCTACA
This sequence comes from Neopelma chrysocephalum, assembly GCF_003984885.1. Classification (NCBI taxonomy): domain Eukaryota; kingdom Metazoa; phylum Chordata; class Aves; order Passeriformes; family Pipridae; genus Neopelma; species Neopelma chrysocephalum. Next base: position 31,952,049 of record NW_020897693.1, on the reverse strand, counting down.
TAAAAAAGAAGTGTGGCCAGCAGGTCAAGGGAGGTGATTCTGCCCCACTGTTCAGCTCTGGTGAGACCCCATGTGGAATGGTGTGTCCAGCTCTGGGGTCCTCAACACAGGAAATACACTGGCCTGTTGGAGCAAGTCCAGAGGAGGACCACCAAGCTGATCAGAGGGATGGAGCACCTCTCCTTTGAGAAGGCTTCTGGGTGAGCAAATTGCAGCCTTCCAGTACCTGAAGGGAACTTACAGGAAAGAAGGGGCAAGACCACATATAGGGACAGAACAAAGGGGAATGGGTTCAAATTGAAAGAGAGTTGGTTTAGATCAGATATTAGGAAGAAATTCTTTATGTGAGAGTGGTGAGGCACTGTAACAGGTTGCCCAGAGAAGCTGTGGATGCCCAATCCCTGGAGATGTTCAAGGCCAGGTTGGATGGGCCTCTGAGCAACCTGGTCTAGTTGAAGGGGTTCCTGTCCACAGCAGGGGAGTTGGAACTAGATGATCTTACCTGAGGGAATGGCCTGAAGTTGTGTCGGGGGGGTTAGGTTAGATACTAGAAAGAGGTTCTTCACCCAGAGGGTGGCTGGATGCTGGAACAGGTTCCCCAGGGAAATGATCACAGCGCTAAGCCTACTAGAATTCAAGAAACATTTGGACAATCGAGCACATGGTGTGACTCTTGGGGATGGCCCTGTGCAGGGCTAAGGGTTGGACTTGATGATCCTTGTGTGTCCCTTCTAACTCAGCATATTCTGCGATTCTGTGATATTCATAGTCACCTACTGAACCAAATGGTTCTATGATTCTATGATTCTATTATTCAACTTACCAAATGTCTGCTGAAAACACAACATAACAGAAAGGAAGCAATCTGGGGGGGTCCTGGATTGTGTGGAAGATAACATAGCTGGTGAGGGAGCCAACACAGCTGGTGAGGGTGCCACACTAGACCTCTTGTTTGCAAACAGAGTAGGACTTGTGGGTGGTGTGATGATTGGAGGCTGGTTTGAGCACAGTGATCCTGAAGTGATGAGAACCTTTGATTCTCAGAGAAGTAAGGAGGGGTGCCAGCAGAACTGACACCTTGGAATTCTGGAGGGAAGGCTTTGGCCTGTTTAGGGGCCTGGTTGACAGAGTCCCTTGGGAGAGAGTCCTGAAGGGCAAAGGGGTCCAGGAAGGCTGGATATTCTTCAGAAAGGAAATCTGAAAGGCACATAAGCAGGTTGGCCCCATGTGCCAAAAGACAAGCTCTCAGGGAAGATGACCAACCTGGATGAACAAAGCTTTGGCTGGAACTCAGGAAAAAAAGGAGAGTTAGTTTATGACCATTAGAAGAAGGGGCAGGCAACTCAGGAGAACTACAAAGATGTTGTGAGGTTATGCAGGGAGAAAATTAGAAAGCCTAAAGCTTGGGGGCCTGGGTACCCAGAGAGCAACTGGTCTTACTAAACAAAAGAACTGAGGCAAAGAAGACATTAAGTATCCCAGTCTTTTCCTCAACTACCCCCCACACATCTATGGGGGCAGATGGGATCCATCCAGGGGTACCAAGGGATCTGGTGGAAGTGTTCACTAAGCCACTTTTCATCTTTTGCCAGCAGTCCTGGTTAACTGGAGAGGTCCCAGATGACTGGAGGTTGGTAAATGTGATGTCTACTTACAGAAATGGGTCAGAAGGAGGATCTGGAGCACTACAGGTCTGTCAGGCTGACCTCAGTGCCAGGGAAGGTCATAGAGCAGATCATCCTGAGTGCCATCATATGACATGTACAGAGCAACCAGGGAGTCGGGCCCAGCCAGTATGGGCTTATGAAAGGTAGGTACTGTTTGACTAAACTAACCTCCTTTATGACAAGGTGACTCATTTAGTGGATGAGGGGAAGACTCTGTGTGTGTCTACCTGGACTTCTGTAAAGTGTTTGACATCATTTCCCACAACATTCTCCTGGAGAAACTGGCTGCTCATGGCTCAGATGGGTGTACTGCTCTCTGGGTAAAAAACTGGCTGGATGGCCAGGCACAGAGAGTGGTGGTGAATGGAGATAAATCCAGCTGATGACCAGTCACTAGTGGTGTTCCCGAAGGCTCAGTATTGGGGCCAGTTCTGTTTAGTATCTTTATGAATGGTCTGGACAAGGGGATTGAGTGCACCTCAGTCAGTCTGCAGATGACACCAAGCTGGGTGGAAATGTTGATCTGCTGGAGGGCAGGAAGGCTCTACAGAAAGATCTGGACAGGCTGGATCCATGGACTGAGGGCTATTGTATAAGGTTCAACAAGACTAAGTGCTGGGTCCTGCCCTTGGCTCACAATAATCCCAGGCAGTACTACAGTCTTGGTCAGAGAGGTTGGAAAGCTGCCTGGTGGAAAAGGATCTGGGGCAGTTGATCGACAACTGACTGAACATAAACCAGCAGTGTGACCAGGTGGCCAAGAAGGCCAATGGCATTCTGGTTTGTATCAGAAATCCTGTGGCCTACAGGACTAGGGAAGTGATTGTCCCTCCATGCTCAGCAGTGGTGGCACCTTGAATCCTGTGTTCAGTTTTTGGGCCCCTCACAACAAAGAAGATATTGACATGCTGGAGCGTGTCCAGAGAAGGGCAACAGAGCCAGTGAAGGGTCAGGAGCAGCTGAAAGAGCTTGAGTTGTGTAGCCTGAAGAAAAGGAGAATCAGGGGGACCTTATCTCTCTCTACAACTGCCTGAAAGGAGATTTCAGCAAGGTGGGGGTTGGTCTCTTCTCCTAAGTAATAAGTGATTGGACAAATGGAAATGGCCTCAAGTTGTGCCAGGGGAGGTTTAGATTGGATATTAGTAAAAATTACTTCATCAAAAGAGTTGTCAAGCTTTGGAACAGGCTGCTCAGGGAAGTGGCTGAGTTACCATCCCTGAAGGTATTCAAAAGACGTGTAGATGTGACACTTAGGGACATGGTTTAGTGGTGGACTTGGCAGTGCTCCATTAGTGGTTGGACTCAATGGTTTTAAAGGTCTCTTCCAACCTAAATGATTCTATGATTCTATTTTTAAGAGCACATTTGGAAAAATGATGCTGCTTGAGTAGTGAATTTTATAGTGTTTCTAGAAAAAACCCAAACTGCGGTTTTCCTGGCATTATTTTCCCATTGTCAATATTCCCACATTTGGAATGTAAGACCTCTTTTTCTTGTTCCACAACCTTTAAGACAGGATGGCAAAACATAGGGTTACAGGGCAGTTCACATATACGTTCAACACCACAGAGCACAAAAAAATAGTTAAAACATCTGTAGTGAGGAAGGTAAGTGAGGTATTGGTTTGCAGTCTTTCCCTCTCCTCTCCTGCTCACAATGGGACCTGAACACTGTGTCTGTGCTGAGTGTAACCCCACTCCCTGTGTCCCTCCTGTGCCCCCCAGCTAACCACATGCAGCCACCCTCACTTGCTCATGGACCCCTCTGCAGCACAACCTCACAGGTCACTCCAAGAAGAAATTCAAGCAGTGCTCATGGCACAGGTCACTCCATGGTTTGTGCCCTGCGCAGACCAAGCTCCCAGTGGGAGGCAGAGGAGGCAGAATGGTGCAAGCATTTCTGCATGTGTGGCTGAAGGGTCAGGGGCTGCCCCTGTACTTGAGTGGACCCTCATATCCAAATAGGTCTGTAATTCTCGAAAATCTGCTCTTTCACTGTCAAAAAGACTGAAATTATTTATCGCTTGCAGACAATTACAGTTTATGCAGATTGAAGGCCAGAAGGTGTTTCTGCTAGGACTTCATCATTATCTGACATTATCCAATGTCTGTAGATTTGATGATGTGGTTGAGTTACATTAGCTTTGAAATTATTGACCTATTCATTACACAGGTAGTAATTTACATCCCATGGTAATTCACAGATGCCAAGCTTTCTCTCACTTTCAATTTCTCAAAAATATGGAATCAAGCCAAAGCTAACTGTGAAGTTTGATCCTGATCTTACATCTTATTAGTCTTAGACAGAGTTATTCCAAAAACTATCATGCACTTATTTTGGAGGCTAATATCCCATTTTCCTTTAACAATTTTTCTGTTGAAAAGCCTATGCATACTTTTGGACACTGCACATTCAAACAACAGGATATAGTTGCATCTGTGTTAGATATTGCGGGATAATGTGGTTTCTTTATGATCACCGGAACGGCTGATCTGTTTCTGCATTTATATATATATAAATTTTCATGTGTCCATCACAATCTTAACAATTTTACTTCAAATACCTATGTTGTTCCCACAGAAATGATGAAGTGTCGTATTAGACCACTTTAGATCCCACACTATTCTGTAAGAGCAGATCCACAACTCTTAATTCTTTCGTTAATTTAATATTTGCACATCACTGCAAGAAATCTCCCTAATTTAGGGATCAGATGTTGAGGTCAGCTATTATAAGCACATTACTCTAAGCACTTTCCAACTAGTGATTCAGAAACTGCCCAGGTGACACAAAGGGTGCATGGAGATAAAATCAACAGTTAGCTCCTATCCCCTGTCATAACCAACCACTTGGCTACCAGCTAACTAGACCCTCCAAAGAGTTACTTTAAAAAGAGCTTGAAGATTTTTTTTCATATCATTACTCTTGCTATCTATAAATTAGGTATTTGAAGTGTACACTTTCTTCCAGCATATTCAAGCATTCTTTTAATTATATTTCAAACAAAGGAAAGTACAATCTCTCTTTCATCACCCAACCTAAGACTGCAGATATCAAGAGTCAGAAGAAAAAAAAATACACCTTCAGTTGTTGCAACGCTTTCAGTTGCTGCATCTACTAAGTATTATTACTTCAGCACCAAATACAGAATACAAAAATAAGGTCAAAAAAGCACACTTTAAAATTTAAGAATGCTAAATTAACCCTACAGATTTGCAAAAAGTGAATTTCCATGTTATTATGGAATTCTATAGGTTGTCAATAGTCCTAGCAATCTGATTACTTACATAACTTCCTGGCAAGGGAATGTCTCTTTTCTAATTTTCCTTCAAAATTAAAGGAAGAAATAATCAAAGGTCACCAGAAAATTCAAACTAAACACTGAAACTAATTTTAAAATTTCTAACCACAAGGAAATAGGCTCTGCTTTACTATGTAAAGCATAGAAGCAACATACAATGGTTTGACATTTTAAAATAAATATTTTCAAAGAAAAATGCTAAAAATATCTCTTTTCTGTATTTAAAGGTCCAATTCAACACTAGATAACCACTAAAACATAAATTCCAATTGCAATCTGGTTACAATGCACACCAAGCACAAAAGCCCTCTAATGATCTTTGATTAGTTCTTTATTAAATTCATCAAGAGAGCAAAGAAAATTTAATAGTCTTCACCATTTGTCATCTTTCTGATTACAGTTTTGATTAGAACTTCCAGCTTTTATTTTCTTCTTTTCTAGTCATGGCTATTACTGTGATAGTGCTTCTTTCCTCTAGTTTAAGAAGTACAAGATAGGACAAATGAAACACATTTGTAATTAAATTTTAAGAAAAGAAAATATGTACTTAACTAGGTGTGTTCATCCACTGAAAAAGGCTAGTTAAGAATATGAGATCTTAAAAATGCAAAATAGCCCTTAGTGGAATGTCTCCACATTCATACCATAAAAATTTTCAGAGTTCCAGGTAAATAACATCTTGCTTAACTAACTGAATACCTTAAAAAACTTAAAAATACTCTGGGCTTGATCTCCCTTAGGCAGAGGACAGACCTGAGTCCAGGCTGTGACTCGATGCCTATCTGTAGGATGCTTTACCTGATAATAAAGAAACAAGGGAGGAAACACGACATGAGCCTTGTTCCAAGGTTATTGCACACAGAGCCTATGATGCTGCATGGACTTTACAATAAAACATGGCATAGATTCAGAATTTCACACGAGGGATTGTTGGAGTGGTAGCTTCTTGAATGCAAGGTAGAGAAAAAAAAATTGTTGGTTCTGCAAAATCTTTGTTACTAAAGCCCTCTTACCCAGATTAAAGCAAAGCTGAAACCATTACAGAGGGACATCTCAAGTCCTCAAGGTTCACAAATATACACCATGACCTCTTTTGATCAGGACACCTTCTCCTGACTCTTCACAGTGACAAGAAGATTGTCCCTTTAGTACTGCTGCTGACTTGTAGGTGAAGGAAGGTATCTTCAATTGCATAGTATATTGCTTGGATCAATGTGCTTCAGAGTTACCTCAGGACCACAGATTTAAGGCACATCACAAGTAGAAATGGGTCACTTTGAAATCACTGCTAGTACAAGCAAATGCAATTATTTATTCCTAAACTCAAAAACAGACAACAAAAAGATTAGTAGAGATGCCCACAGTAGGCAAGGAAGTTAAAAAATAAGTTATTCCGCTTTTCCCGTTCCCACTAGCCCACCACCAAGATACTTCTCTCTCTAGCTGGTTGATAAGCAGTGTAGACTTATTTATCCACAGTGGACAAGGACATGTTTCCTATAATTACACTGCACATATGAGAAAAGGCCAATCTCTGCAAGAAGGACATCTTTTATGGCTACATCTTTGAAGAGTACTTGGGCTTCTTTAAAGTTGATCTCCCCTTTCTACGCTTGTTTCCCCCACATATGCAACAGGCACTTGCAATGGTGTCATCCACACTGCTCTCTGATTGACTACTGTCCCTTTGGAAGGCAAGGTAAAAGCGCTTTCTGTGCTTGGGGAAAATTAAAAAGTGAAAATAACCCACTAGGGGATGAAACTCTCATTTCTACCAAGAGAAGGGCTTTGCATAAGTACCTAAAGCCTTTGCATCTATGAAACCTCAATTTCCAGATGGACTGAACTGTCCCAGCCTGACTGGCCACTAATCTCTTCACCAACCAACCTCCCTCCTTGATACGTGGGCCGACACTTGTGAACAAGAAGTGTGGCATAACCAGAATATCCATGAGAGGTTTTTTCAAGGGTTCACAACTACTGTGAGCTAAAGGACCTCTCTTTTAGTGCAGACAAAGGGACTCCATCTGGAAGTTAAAGAAAGAGCATCTCCACTTCCTAACTCCCAGGGACATATTTGATTTATATGGTTTTATCAGTTATGTACAATATAGGGATTTCAACCTTTCTGATTGTTACTGATGTACCCTTTTCTATCTGAGACGCTACTTATTAATTTTGTCTGGGTTTATCTCTTCTAAGTTATTAGGCTAACAGCTCCTCATTACAAAATAGCCATGCCCTAAAAAGCAATTTGTATTTAAATGTACGTGAAATTCTGGACTTATATTATTAAAAATAGAGATTTGTCTTTTTCTTTGCATTATTTTTTGTGGGTTTCAGGATGGTTTTAAAGGTTATGTCATTATAGGAACTGTGCTACAAAAACAAAATGCTTATTGTGACATTTATAATTTGCCTTATTGCAATTCCACTGTATTTTCCAAATCTTTGCATTTCTGAGTGCATAAATGAGAACTTTCCCTAGCTAACTGGATCCTCTTTTCTTCCTCAATGGCTGTCTACATGGTCCAAACAATTAGGTGATGTTGCAAATGCAAAACATTCTGTTTGAACTTTCCCTTGTGCATTGTGATATTTGTCATGTGGTCTCAGAGGCAGCCGTCATTTGTTTGTATCACGTTTGGCTTAATAATAGTACCAAGGGGAAAAATAAGGAGAAAGAATAGAAATAATGGAGACATTTAACATTGGTGTTTACAGTAAAATTGGTATGCCTTCACTGCAGAAGATTCATAATGTCACTTTGTCACTAGGATATTAGAGGCTTTATTTTTAAAATTAAGCTTTTCAGTCAGTGTGAAAAAACATCATCTTCAGCATACAGAACTTGCAGAGAGCCAGAAATGGTAAAATCTGCAGAGGAGCTGATAGCATCATTGAGAAGAAGTCAAAGTTTTACACCTCCTAAATGCTCTTTATTAGAATATGATTTATTCAATATAAAATGGGTTTTCAAAATGATGATGGGATTAATCAACTTGTTAGCAAAGAAAGTATTGAAATAACTTCATGGTTCACACATCTAGTTGTCGGATCAGCTCTCCCTTTCAGAGGCACTTGTTATAACAGGCAGGGGGTTAACCCTCTCAGACACAGAGCTAATCAGTCCTTGAAAGTCACTTCATCCAGTGGAGTGGAATAATGTACTCTAGCATCATTTGTCCACCTCTACCATTTGGAGTAATGTTATTTAGACTGTCCATTTTTGCTTCATCAGCTTCTATTTTAAAGAATTGTAATTTTTTCAATGTTATCTTTTATCAGAACATCTGGTTAAATCTATTGTTTCCTACTCTCCCCTTTGTAGCGGACATTGTTAAGACCAGTCTGTGAATATAAAGTAAGATAAAGAAAAAGCAGCTGCATAGTTGGAATGGCTATTCTTTAAGACTGATTAAGTTCTCACAGAAAAAAATAAATCTGGACAAAAAGTAAGATCACAATTAATGACCAAGAGCAATATTTCCAGCAAAGAGTTAACTTAATCAACCTGCTGGACTGCAGGGTCCGTTTACAATTACCATGCAGATGCTGGTGGCCTTCTGGGTGCACGTGCCTGCCCACCCTGTGCAAACAGATGTTCTTTGTCTCATTTTGCAATATTTGTTGCTGCCCTCCTCACCATGACTGGCTGCCTGCCCTGCCTGCCAGAATTGGTTCTTTTCCTGAGCCTGGGCTGGGCCTAATTGAACATGAATAGATTCCCTGTACCCAAATAGGATCACTGAACTTGAAGACAAAAGCTGATGGACAAGGACAACATAATAAACTTTTATTTGCTACCAGCTTTTCCTCACTGTCACTCAGTGATATCAGCAAATTAAATGTCCACAAGGAATGGTCTTCTATAAAAGAGACACCTCTTTCTCCTAGACCTTGGATATTCCTCTTTGGGAAATTCCCTAGGTTTCTATTTCTTGTGTAACTTGTATAAAAGGAACTTCATTGGCACTTTGATACTAGGTGTTACCAAGCCCTTTAAAGTAACTTCAGAGTTTAAGCACCACTCACTCATAAATACGAGTTTTCTTCTGATAGCCTTTCAGACTTTTTACTAATGTTTTGAATCTAATGTAATCTGTATTAACAAGTACAAGTGGAAATTGTGTCTAGAAAATTTTTATTCCAGTTGAACTTTCCTGAATGTTTCATTACTCAATTAACCATGATTTAAATTATTCAGAACATCCAGGAAATTAATAAAAGTAGGACTAGACTAAACAATGTTGACAATTTGATTATGTTATATACAGAATTCACCTGTTCACTGAAATCCTCTTAGTGTGATAACTCCCCTCTTTGATTACAATTATTTCATTTATGTGGCAAATTCGTTTTACTCTTGTTATTACTGACATTTTAAGAAAATCTTTTCTTCTGTCTGGAGGAGGCTGATATAAACAGAAGAAGAGACAATTTAAAAATCTCTTTATTCAAATGCATTAATAAAATTAGTACTCAGATGTATTCCTTCTTGTAATGCAGTAATAACATGCAAGTAACTACTTTAAACATTTCTTATTAGCCACAGGTGCATCCTTTGTGTCCATGCAGACATGATGTTCAATGTTCAATGGCCACCATAGGGCTTCTGGTATCTCTAGCTGTCTTTCTGTCTCTTCCAGTGATTCCCATTATCGATCTATAAAAGATCATGAAAATCAATTTTATTTTGCATAAATTACTATCATTTAAATATCAATAGAACAAAGAATGGTGCATGGATTTAAGAGAGAGCATCACCTTCCTCGAGCTTAGAAGAGCGTGAGTCTTGCTGTCATGCAGAGGGGAATACTGATGCCAGCAGGATGTTTTCAGGGGTTCTTTGTTTTCACTGCTTGGGCCATAGTGTAAAAAACCACCTTGCTCAATTAGTTCTTTATCTTTTCAATGTCACTGTTCTTGTCTGTAATCACAGTGCATAATATACTTGTTCCCAACTAAACAGCTAAAACAGAAAGGAAGCTAATCTGAAAGAGATGTCAATTCACTATGCACATTTTTCTCTTTTGATTAAAGAAGGGTTTCTTCTGCAAAATTTGAAAATTTTGGTCTTGCATTAAAAATCAGTGAGCATTACTTTAAGAAAAGAAGTAAAATTTTTTTTAAAATCCCCTCTCAACTTTTCCTGTAAAAGCAGAAACTTTCCACAGGCTTTTATAACTGAAACTAATTTGTTTAATGTTATTTAATTTATTTATTTCATTACAGTGCATATAACATGTCTGATAGAGCTTCCTGTGGGGCTTAGTTTCCTCCTGTTCTCCCAGCCAGTTAAGGAAAAGTCATTGCATTGCAGTGAAAAGCAAATGGGAAGGAGGGAAAGGAAGGAAGGTAACCATACCAGGTCACATTGGCTGCTTCCTTCCAGGAATGGTTCCTGCTACCACTGGTTTGAATAGTGAGCTGTGGTTTTTTCCTGACCTTCTCCATCTAGTTACAAATGGTGTTACTTGAAAGGCTAACTCAAGTCTTTTGCAGTATGAGAGTAGTAATGACTAATGGCACTTATGTGTAGTAAATTAGGTCCTTGCTGATAAACACCCTTTTTACCCAGATACTTACATTCTTGAATTTCACAATAAATCAGAAGTAATATATGTGGAATAGGAAATAAACTATATGGAACAGCAAAGTTAAGCTAAGCGAAAGAATAACTGTGGTGTTCAGCAGAAGTTATTGGATAGTAACCAGCTTAATTCAACATATCTCAATAAATCAGAACTATGAAAACAGAGTAAATTAATTTAAATGGTTATCTCAGAGTCTTCACGCCGCAAATCACAATGTTGAAAAAGACAGATAGCTGCAGATAATGAAAGATGTTGCTCTCAAATATGCCACATGATCACAGACTTATTTATATACAGTTAATATTCTTTGTTTATCCCTTTGTTACTATCTTGCCAGATTTTCTTTTTATATCATTACTCTTGACTGCTGTGGTTCTTCATTATTACATGCATTTCTCTGATGAAAAGAGCAATCCTGCTAAAATCATCAGTACTTCTGCATTTAAGTCTGTAAGCAACTGTTCACTGAATCACCTACTTTACACTTAAATGAAAGAACAAATTGATGCTTAATTGTTTTATGGGAATAATTGGTGCTTCAAAGGAGAGCAGGGGACCTTTCTGCAAATCTCCTGTAAAAATGTTTAAAAGCATTTTAAATTCAATATCTTGACAATTTCTGCCTGAATACATCAGATGAGATCTTAATTGATAAGTCAGTGCAAGTTGTAAACTGAAATAAATCCTGATATTAGATGAAAGCTAAATTGAATGGATTACATAGGGCTTATATTAATAGTTGAAATCAATTTAATTGTTACAGAAAAGCATAGTTATCTTTTCAAAACACATATAGGGCCCTGAAACTTTGCTCTTGAAGGAGGTACATGGACCAGGGTCCACCAACTGTGTTATATTTCAGCACTCTTCTGCAATACTTTCAGTGTCCCAGGTGAACAAATACTACTCTCTTACCATCTTTGCTTAGGACTGTCAGATCTTTCCAGTGTCCTCTCCTATGACTCCCCATCTTAAATGTAAGAGCACTGTATTTCAAATCCTAGTACAATTATGAGTAGCTACATGCCACATTACCTGCTGAGTTAGGTGTTTATTGCTGAAGTTGGGGAAGTCTAGCTGTTACTATTTCTCTGCAGTCTAACATTACAGTGCAATTGGAGCAAGGTTTCTGAAAGACCAGTTCAGTATGTTAGCTCTCAAATATGAAAAAATACACTTTCATCATTGAAATTATTCACTTACAGCAGCACTTCAGCAAAACATTGTCCACACTGACCTTGCAATTATATCACATCTAGTGCATACTGATTTACATACCATATGCTTTTCCACCTGTAATTGAGGCTATTAAGCAGAATGCAGAGGCTGAGCTCCACCCTCTGTATCTATCAGATTACACAGAAGGTGTAAACTCAACAAAACCCATGCTGGGGATGGTGCTGCTGAAGTTACACTAGAAGGGCTCATTGTTGAGCAAAGTAATGCTCCTGCCTGTGAGGTGTCACTCAGTAGTTTTAGTTCAATAGAGACGATGACAATGCCACTGTATGTCATAAATACTGCTTACTGGAAATCATTCCAAAATAAACTAATCTGGAAAAAAGAGAGATACTGCGATGACATAATTCTCATTTTTAGAATTAGACTGGAATTGAAATTTTAGATTAGATTAAAATTTTTTTCAATAACTTTAATACTGCTGTTTGAATTGCTCTCTAGAAGAGATGGTCTTTCTTTGAAATGAATGAGGAACTTCTAAAAGTGCTGAATTTTAAGCAACTATATCCCTTTCAGATTTAAATAATCATTTGCCCATAAAGTCTTCAGGATTTGGGAGTTAATGTGTCAGGTTTGTCTGGCTACTAAAAATACCAACAAATCAAATCACCACTTTCATTCATACAAAAACATCTTTAAAATTTTTTTTACAATACTTTGTGCTTGGTAAATTGCTTGGTTATTAATATACTATGAGCTGAGAATACTGATGATCGAATTTGCTTCTGAAAACATGAAAAATGTCTAAATCAGAAATGTTCCTGAGGGGAAGGCCTAGGGGAAAGAGTAGTAAAAGTAAAGCCATCTTGAGATCTTAATCCGGAATAGTATTTTACGTTGTTCTTGACATATAAAGTAATTATGGAACCAACTATTAGAAGATGTTGAATTAGAGTCTGGATGGCACCAAAAATCACTGTTGTGAAGGACGGGACAGGACATTTGCATGTGAAAAGATAGTGAATAGTATCTGCAAAGAATTGTGAAATTACTACCATATTTATTATTATAATTTTGTATCATCACAGTCTTATTTCAGCATGACCTGCAAGAATAGATTAAATTAATGTCATTTTCTCTTCTTGTTAACATCTTTATCACAAGAGCAAGCTGTCACAATTTTAGTGTCTAAAATACTCTGCAAATTATAGAGGGCAGGAGCAGGACCATCTCCCCATTCTGCGCCTTGGTTGTCTCACCTCTACCAGTTCGCTCTTCCTTCCTCACCACACAGAGTGAAAATCAGCATAAAAGCTCTTTGTGTCCCTCTCTCCAGTAAAAAACAGAAGACAGCCTTCACTATTTTAAACCTCAAGGTGAGTAAAAAACATAGAAAAACAGAACTGGATGAAAAGAGAGTGGAGGAAGAGGAGGATTGAATGGAGGCAAGAATTAGAAACGATCCTACAAGAAAATTAAAGCAAATATATACATACTTCTTTAATGTACATACAATACACATGGCTAGAATACACACTGTCAAAATAACTGGTTTTACACTGATGATAAGAAAAAAATCTGTTTCTAGAACTTCACTGGCAGTTTTCAGTAACAAGTCTTTTGGACCTTAAAAAGACCAAGCCTCTTATATAAAAAAAAATATTGGGCTTTGGAAATCTTGTCTTTTTACATAACCATACTATGAGAAATGAGAGGTTATGGTTGTCTTATTTTTGCCTTCCATGTCCCTTTTTTCCCTTTTTTTCATCAATTTCAAGTAAAGGGCAGGAAAGGAAAGACCAAAACACCACCAAGGAATTTCACAAGTGAAATTTTGAGACATTTTCTAGAATATTTTCCAAAAAAATGAAAAAAATCTTTCATTTGGATACCTGTTGAACAAAGGTTTCAGGACTTTGAAACTAGTCAGTCTTTCCTTCCTCGAACATTTTGTTTAGTTGGTTTCAATGAACTATTCAATAAGTGAATATTCTATGAGATGTCGATGTTCCTAATTCAACATTGTTAATTATTGTCTGAGCTGCTATAGTGTAGTGGTTTGAAACCTCCCAAAAAAACCAATTTCCAAGCTCCTCCACAATTTGCCTCAATGTGAAAGAGAAGTTTTCAGACAGGCATAACTCAGCATGGGGGAATTATATCACAATTTATTACTAACAGAATAAAAATGATAGAAACTAAAAAGCAAATAAATACACAGTATTAATACAATTTCTACCACCCCTGGGGGCCTCCCACGTCAATCCAGAAGAAGAACCTTCAGGACAAAAGCTAAAGTCTCTCTCTCATTGGGGTACCAGGGAAGGGGTCTTTTGCACCCCCACAAGCTACTCTGCCTCTGCCAAGGTCTCTTCCTGAACTGCAAGGGAACACCTGCTTCATCAGGTCTGCATCACAAGCTACAGGGAGTCAGCTTTTGAGTCCTTTCCCCCTGCTTCGTGAAGGTCCCTCCCAGGGAGTAAGATTTTAGGGACTTCTCCACTTTGGGTCCACTCTTCTCCCCAGGTTGAAGGATTTTCTGGGTTTTTGCTCAGTCTTATACCCCAAATAGCTTTCATCAAAGCCCTTACCCAGAAAAAGCCTGCTTGGCTTGGCTTCTCTGCATCTCAGCTGCTGCATCAGCTCGACTTCCACGTGGCAGGGGGGAGCATTCCCCCACATTCCTCATCCTTCAGTTTTCAGCTGCCCTCGTCCAAACCTCACATAGGGCACCTCCGAACCCCTCAGCCCATCTCTCTGTTGCTCCTGTCTCAGCTTGAGTCGCTCCCTCCCCCCGCCATTGTGGGGGAGGTGGCAGCGAGACTGCTCGAAGTTTCTCTCTCCTTTGCCTGGAATTCTTCCAGCTCTGCTTTACGAGCGCCGCTGCCCCCACTTGCAGTGCGGGTGAGGAAACTGCCCCAGCCCTGGCCAAGCCAAGGCTGCAGAGGCCAAGGGGGTCCCCTGCATTCCTGGCCCCCCTTGGCCACCCCTCGTGGCTCCAATTCTCTCTGCCAACAACTTCCTCTCCGGCTGTTGTAATATGCTAATTTCACAGGGGCAAAACCATAGCTCTCCACTGGCCCCTGCATCGGAAACTTACTTGGGATTAACCATTTCCAGCCCCAGGGGAGGCCAGACGAGTGAAACCACTACGTATAGTCCACTTGTAGCTATAGAAATTAGATGTATATCTCAGGTATATATTACATAAGATGTCTTATCACCTTTTAGGAAAGTAGGAAGTGGCTGAAGGAAGTAAAATGTTGATATTTGGATGGCAGGTAAAAGAATGCTGCAGACTTACCTTAGTGAGTTATGAGTAAGTATTACATCCATTTAAAGTTGTCTCAGATCACATTGTTCAAGAGGTGTTTTTAAAAACCCAATTGATATAATGTCAGTTGAACTTTTGTACCTTTCAGCAGGGAAAAAGAAGAAAGAGGGTTTTAATTTGGTGAGTCTTTTACTAACTTAGACTTGTCAAGGTGTTTACAACATCAGGTAGGAGCACTTCCCTTCAGAGTGCAGCATATGTTTGTGATGCCTTCAGGCTCCTGGCATGCAGGTGCAATGTGACCACTCTCCTCCATCTCCCAGGTGCCCATGGAGTAAACAGGACCTCCAGTTACGGACAGATGCCCTGCTTCTTTTTGGCTAAATGTTAGATAGCCAACATGAGGGACTGGATGTGTGGGTATTTCATTGAATACCCCACCTTCAAATTTACTCTACAAATCCCTGGGGTTGTCTGTAATGGCTCTGTGCCATTGCAAATGTATGTCTTGTATGTCTTGTAAATGTACGTCTTGTATGTCTTGTAAATGTACTCTTGCACCACTGAACAGATATCAGTATTGCAGCTATTGTGTTGTCATCTTCTTAGAGAATGTGATATAAACATCCAGAGCCATATGAAGAGCAGTGTGAACAACAATGGTTTGCCGATTGGAGCTGGCTATTCTGGACATTTAGGTACACCACAGATAATATCCCCTCTCTTCCCTCCAGCCAGTTGAGCTCTGGCCTCTGGTGGTCCAGGACACACTCCTTTCAACTCAACAAAAAGACCTCATGTCTATTCCCTTTAGTTATATTCTGCTTGATAATGAGCAGTAAGGTGAAATAAATTACTTAAACAAGCAGACAATTTTTTCTAATGGTTAGTGAATGGATTTTGGGGGGGGTTGGGTTTCTTCGCCTAAATATGGTTTTCAGTGCTGACAATCCAGAGGCTCTATCTGTCTGACCATTCATCTGACTATTCCCTAACCTCTATCTGCCAAGCTATCTGAATTAAAAAAATAGCACAACTAATACCAAGACAGCAGCTGAACAACAAAGCTGAGAAAACTGGAGGTACAGTGAAGAATAAGTTTTGGGCAAGCTGCTGTTCCGGCTCAGCAGCAAATAAAGCAACCTGCAGCATCATTTGCATGCATAATTCAAGAGGGTGTTTCTTAGAGGAAAGTAAAACCAAATCCATGTGGAGTTCCAAAATAATCTCTGCTTTCTCTTTTACGTGGTGAATACGTTGACCGCTCATTTGTATTGGGAGTTTTTGGTCTATGACTATCCAAAGGTTATAACTGCATACCAGTTTCCAGAAGGATTAGGAGAATAAGGCATAATTTGATGTAGGTCATGTTGTTGTCAAATGATGGCTTTTTAGCATGGTATATTTATATACTACTAATTCCAGCTTTCATTGTATGTAAAGGATGATTACTTATTTAATGAAGAGTCTTCACTGGAACAGAGTTTTGTTACAAGATAATGGTCTCATGCTGTTAACTAAATGGGAAAGCATTTACTGTAAAATATATACACTCTACTTTATGAGATTAGCTTGTACAAAGGGAAGATCCAGCAATGGGATGTGGGCAAACTTGGGAAAATATATTATGAGGAAAAGAATATTTGCTTGTCCATAGCAACAAAAATGGTAACACAGAGAAAATCCCCTACTTTGTTGTATCCTTATCCTCAAATACATATACATGTCAAAACGTGGTTATACCAATGCAAGTTATATGCATCTGCGGAAAAAAAAAACCGTAATGGTGACTGCTGCAGAACTGCAGAATTCAACCTTTCTGCCACTGGAGACTGGGTAAATAACGAAAGGGTATTTTGCATGAGTTTTCTATGCCTCTTGCCTTAGGTACCTTTCACCTCTAAGTACATGTTAATGTTCTGCATTCAGCACATGTTCAAGGAGCGCTCCCAACTTCTCTTTAAGTTCTGCTATTTCTATTACCAATATAAATTATTTTGCATATAGGAGTTTCCTAATATTCCCGAATGTGGTGTTAATGTACAGCTATAAACTCAAAGTGTTAATGAGGACTAGCGAGACAAATGATCTCCCTAAGGGGAAAGTATCAGTTACATAATCAGAATACATTAAATCTGGTAGGCTGCAGGTTTTTAATAAAAAACAGCAAAATGAAGGGCTGAATTTATAGCCAGCAGACAAAGGTCCCTTAAAAATAGGCCTTTGAATGCTTCCTGCAAGGTCAGATCAAGGGTGATGAAATGAGAATTGACCAAACACAAGAGCAATTCCCAGCTAAATAAAAAGCCAGATATTATTTTCTTCACTGACAACAGAAAATGAACATAGAGACAAGAAGGGTTGATCACTGATGCCAAAAATGTACTTTTCATTCTCCGAGCTTTCTAAAGTCTCTTCTTTTATCCATTTTCTATTTTTCATCATATTGCCATTCTCCCTTTTTTGTCAATGACCTTTCTTCAGTCCAACTCAGCTTCTGTCTAATGACCTGAAGAGGCCTTCTTCACAGCCTGGAAAGCTTTAGATTTAAGATCCCCCTCCTTCATTAGAGTGAAAAGTGAACAGCCTCTATGTGCTGGGTGTTAATGAATGTGAAGAAAGATTTTTTTTGTATGTATTTTACACATTATGTTCTTGACTCCTTGAGGTGCTACAATAAATTGCTGCGCTTCATTTACAAGGAGTGATAACAGAAGCAAAATGAGGATCTGGCAGCAAATTACTTCTCTGTTCACCCTGGGTCAGGCTGCTGGGGCTAATGAGAAGAGGTGCTCTAATTTTAAACTCCTCCTCAACCAAGCTATTCTTGCATTAATGTTCACTGCTATAAATTGTAAAGTCAAATGAAGGAGCACTGTTGAAAATTAACCAGTATTTTTATCTTTTGAGTACCAATAGAACATATTTTGGCTTCTAAGCCTGGTGGTTATCAAAGGCAGCACAGCTACACCAGTCGCTCCTGCCTCACTGCGGCAGGATGCTCCTTGCACACCACCGTTCCTGCCTTTTCTTTACATGAGAGGCGGAAATGGTATGGCTTTACAACCAGATTATAATTTAACTCAAAGAAGAAGGTGTTTAAAGCCAGTCTTTTTTGTGTCCCTTTAACAGGACACTGCACAGAGACATTAAAAGTCGTGCAGAATTACTCTGTTCATTTAATGCTGCCGCATGTTTAATGAATTGTAATTGTGTATATGGAAAGACCCTGTAAATCACTGACCCATTTATGTCTATGAACTCTTTGTTGCTATAAGCCCAAAGCAGGATTTGAGTAGTTAATGAGAAACTAATGTAGCACCTGCTTCTCTCATGAAATATCTTCCTAAGCCTATATTTTGCCAATTTGACAAAATCAAATACAATGCAAATAGGAAAAAAAAAAAGAAAATTAAACCCCCCCAAAAAACCAAACCAGAATAAAAACCCAAACAAATAAAATTCAACCAAAACCATATCCCACAGTTCATAGTAGGGGAGTTATGTGTCTTTGAAGAACATGATTCCAGATTCTCGTCACTGGATTTTTTTATTGATAACTTGACAGTGACTACAAGGACATTAATATATTTAATACATATATCAATGACATGGCACTCATTTTTTGTGAGATGTGTCTGTCCTGGTACATTCTTCCATGAAATTGCTACATAACATACAAATTAACCACACTACCCTACTCTAATCATTGTAATCAGTTATGTTTTCATGTGTACATTACTAATATATAAGGTTGTTGTAGTTCTTGTGTGCGGTTTAATTGCTTGTTTTTGCATATCTTGTGTGATTGATGATGTTCTAGAAATCTTTTCCCCGAAAGGAGACTTTCTAAATTACTTTGTTTAGATGCTAATGATTGTATTTCATTAGTGGCCCTCTCATCCAGAATCATCTTTAAATGAATGAATATGCTATAATTAAAAATCTGAATTATGAATTACTTTGAAAGGAGACAACATTGTCCCGATTTCCCACTGCGACTCAGTGTTATTTCAATTATGTAAATATGTTTAATCATTCCCCTTTTGTTTTTCTAATTATTTAATATTAATGTTGCTTTACCCCTTTATTGCTACAAGAAGGGATATGGCATCTTAAATGAGAGTACTTAGACAAGTGATACACAGATGACTAGATTCAAGCAGACATTTACCAGAATGCATAACCCATTTCAAAAACAAACATGCTATTAACATTCATACTAATATAGCAACACTAGCAGTAATTGCCCTTCATGCATGTTTTGTCTTTATAAACCTAATGTATTCACAATGTACAATCTCCAATCAATTTTCTTATCAAAGTTAAAATCCATTTGTACAACTTTAAATTCACTTGAACTGCAGATTTTAAGCAATGAGATTTCCCTGCCCACAGGCTGCACTTTTTCAATAGTTTAAATAACACATATAAATTATAAAGCAGCTGGACATAAGATCTTCTTTGCTCACTGATACAGGCAGTTCTGTTTTAAAGGATTAGCAAGCAAATTCTTTACTGTGAGTCTGAGCAACCTGAAAAAATTAATGCTAAAATTCATGTAGAATGCTGCACTTTTACTGAAATTCACAAAATGAAGGAACTATGAATTAATATCTGTAAAATTTTAAACATCATAAATCCATAACGGAAATTAATTATAATTTTTTTACACATCATAGAAATGTTATGTGAGTTTCTAACTAGATTATAGTCTAAAATGTAATAATTTGGCATTTGCTTTGAAACATCCTGAAGTAGAATTCCTAGAATTACAGTATCTCACTCCTGAGTAAGAGTACCTGCACAAGTTCAAAGCATTATTTAAAATATATTTATTTGTAAATAATCTGAAACACCACCATAGGAGACAGAGAGAAATACAAGTTTTATTTCCATATTCTTTAAACAACACTGCAGCCCTGTGAAAAAGTGAGAACTTATTAGTGGAAGATAATGCATCTGTTTCAGTTCTTACCAGCAACAGCCATTTTTTTTTTATATAAAAAATCCCATATTTTTAACCATAGGTTTTACATTTTTCCGGCGACCAGGGGTCAAAAAGGATAAAGAAATATACATGAGTATTATCAGTAAAAGCATTCTGCCACTTCCCATTTGAGTGTATTACTCTCTGCTTTGCAGTTTTTGCAGAGAGAATACTTCCAATTAGCACTGCTGCTCTTTCAACCTCTGAATTACCCTTGGATGAGTCAATACAAATGAAAAAAAAATTGCTAATAACACGTACTTGTTTGGATTTTTTAAAATAAAATTTTTCATAGGCAAAAGGGGTGTGGTCATTTTCTACGGACTTCTCTGTACTGATGTAGCCACAGTGGTGTGCTTTATTCATCACATCACTCACGAAGGTCCTGCCTGTAAGCAGATTTGTGCATTTTGTCAAACACACACATACACACACACATATAACCAGTTCAGTAACTACTGTTATGACATGTATTTTTGCATAGATTTTGTTTTTGTCAGTCGTCTTAAGCAGTGCTGATATTTTCAACCAAAAAATGGCTTAAGGTAGCAGCTGCAATTTCCAATCTATTGCAATTTTGTGTGTGTGCGAAATACTTAATTTCTGCAACTAATTTAGAAAAAATACTGGAATCAATCCCTTAGTATTTCTGCATAACAGTTCCAGTGAACTACCTTTATTTTGGAGACCACATTTTTTGAAAGAAGATACTTTGCAAAACAACTTTGAAAAAAGGTCAGAGAAGAAGAAAAGAGGGAAAAAGATAGCCAAACTCTTATGGCCTGATATGTTAAAAATGAAGGAAGGAAATAGCAGGAAGCTTAGCCAGGCAGCCTCTACTTTATATGTTAAATTTTTCACAAGACAGTTTAATTACAAAAATTAGGAATGGTAATTGCTACATATAAATGTAAAGTGTCTCTCTTGGCCCAGCACAGGGGATAAAAAACCCCAACTAAATCCCAAACTATAATGCCGCTCTCTGTTCTCAGGATTCTTAAGTATGCAAATAGTTTTTCCACTTAAGATCTCACAGACACAGATCTGGTCAAAGCAAATTACCCAAACAGTTTGCATTCATCAGAGAGGAAAAGAGATGATAAGGCAGATAAAACCAATGATTGTAGACATTTTGAACAAAAGCCTGCCATTTTACAGAGAAGATTATCTTGTACTCTAATTCTCTAGTTACATTGGTAGCAGAATCCTATTTTCATATTATAAGATAATGTGAGGTGAAATGGTAGATAAAACCTGCCTTCACTGAAGTGAATGAAAAGATTTTCATTGGCACAAATGAAGTACTTTTGTTTCAGGGGTTTTATGCCATGTGTAATTTTTTCAGTGTTTTTTTTTGTACAGATACTAGCCTTTTTAACAGAGTTCTTTAACATTCAGTATTATTTGCACAGCCTATGTTCAGCCTGGTCACATGGAATTAATCATCTCCAAAAAAAAGATCACCTAATGTATTAGTTGTAATTCAATTTTCTCATATTCATTTTTTGAATAAAATGTGCTTCTTCTTTCACATTTTACTTAAGGTGGTCATATTGCATGGAATTATCATGTGGAATGTTACTCAGTGAAATGTTATGTATGAGTTATCTTCTAACAAAACACAGAGGTACATAGAATCTTACTCTTGGTATAAATGCTTATAATCCTTGTCACATAGATTGTGACTTTATCACAGCTTTTTGTTGTCAAATCTCATTGTTCAACATTTAGGACCAGTTCCTCTGTGTATCTTGAACATCCATGCTCTGCACAATGGGGTGTTGAGCATCCACCTCTGCCCACCTGAGTATAAGGAGTAGGAATGATGGTGCCATGATGCTCTGGTTCATGTGCTACAAACCACCACCCACGACACAGTGGTAGCGGCCACTTTTAGTAGCTCTGTGAGTGCCACCCTAAAATGAGAATGATGGCACAGTTGATAGTTATCTGGGTGAGTCTAAGAAAAGTTTCCAACATGTCCTGGGTGAGAATAAATACTCATACTATGAATAACAATACAAATATTTGATGGAATTATCAATAAAACTGGTAGTTACAAAAGTAATGAGGATTAAACATTAAAGTTAGGAAATAACATATTAACAGAATACACAGAAGCTGAAAAAGCAGGTAAATCTATTGCAAATAGTGTTCAGGTTATGCTTCAGACTTCTGGGTATATGCAGATATTATCACTGACCCATTTGAGGAAAACCCATTTAATTCCTTGTCCTCCTTGCAGGGGACATAAAGAATAACTGATTGTCATTCTCTTCATAGACATATGTGACATACTGAAAGAACTGTGTCTTGTTCCCTTTTTCATTTCCCTTTATTTAGCATAAACTGATACAGATATATTGTGCTTTCCACATAGTTTAGCAAGTATAATTTCTTTATTATTCCTGCGGCCTCTCTCTCCAAAGACCTGCTTTGTTCTGGAAGTACCATGTCCAAAGCTGGACACAGTACTTGACAGGAATACCCATCTCTCACATCCATGACCTTACACTCTCATTAACACCTCTCAGAATGAAGTCTGCCCCTTTTTCTGCAAGGATCCCTCCAAATCTTTTCCATTTCTACTGCTTTTTAAAATCTTTCACTAATGATCACCACTGGGATCTATTCTGATGCAGTGGATAAATCTAGTCTGACTCTTACTTGTAAATGGATTTTTCTCAGATTAAAGTCTTACATTAACCATTAGCAAAGAATTAGCTATTTGTAATCTCTAGTTCATTTAGAACAAACAAATCATTCCAGAACATCATTCCAGAATAACTGGCACTGTCATTAGTAAATATTAACATCACTAGCAAAGCCCACTTTGCAGCAAATAGTGTAAAAACTGAACTTTACCACAAAGTTCTTTTCACCTCGATCTTAAATAGAAACTTAACATTAATAGGCATAGAAGAGGTTTTAATAGAATCAGTTTTTAATTGCTTATAGCTTTTTCAACAGCTGCTGAGAATATTAAATTCATCAAAACAAGAAAATCTATAACTTGAACAACAAAAAAAGATCTATTTTAACTCCACCTGTCTCCCCAGAGCAAGTGCTTACACTACATCACTGAGCTAGTTCTGGAAATGTCCTTGTAATAGCTCAAAACACTTAAAGCAGCAGTATCAGGAACAATTTCAGCTTTATTTTAGATAAAGGAGTTGGAGGAAACACTTCATTAACCAAGGCCATTAGCTGAAGAAAATTAAAGGGTCCCAGGCCACACGGAAGGCAGATATCAGGTTAAGGAAGGGGACCCCTGGCCCAGGCCTGGGGTGGTCTGGGGACCGCGATGTCTAGCTGGTAGCTTGAGAGCAGGGAAAATGAATCACAGAATTTTTAGGGCTAGAAGGGACCTCTGGAGATCATCTAGCCCATTTATGGACATTGCTCCTCATCCTGTCTCTGGGTACCACTGAAAAGAGTCTGGCACCATCCTCTTGACACCCACCTCTGAGATATTTATATACATTAATGAGAACCCCCCTCAGTCTTCTCTTCTCTAGACTGATGAGACCTCACCTATGCCCACTAAGCTCCTGCCAGGCTTGTGAAAAAGGCAGAGGTTGAGGGTCAAGGAGGTACAGCCTTGCTATTTAGTTTATATGTCAGACAGAATGTCAGAAAGAATAATTATTATACACCTAAAATTGTTAGACTCATTTGTTGCCTTAAGGTTTTTTGATTTTTTTTGATTTTTCCAATTTTTTAAGTTTTAGAAGTAGTTATATAGCAAATGTAGATTTTAGAAGCAGCTGCATTCATTCCCTCAACCCTTTAGCACAGTAGCTATGCAGATCCCCAACCCTCTGAACCCATTCCATGTTCCCCATATCAATTCCCCCTTAAATTCCATTTAGCATATTTAGTCTTCTTTCAAGGTAGGTCTTCTACTGTTTAAGAACATCTGCTCCCTAGCCTGAACCGCAAGATACAACCAAGGACTGTGTGCTCTGTGTGCACTGTGTGCTCTGAAGACGAGGAAGATGACGAAGGAGTGGTCCCAAAACGACCCCAGACCCAATTCCTGAGAGGCGGATCGGGGGGTGGAACAGGGCAAAGGCTGGAGGGTGGACAACTCAGGGAATGGATGGACATTATAAAAATTGTAACACTGGACTGAGTAGCAGCATGCGTAACTTGTAACCCCAATGCCTGGGAGGCATCATTAAAACCTTCCCTCACCTTACCTCCAAAATTAAGTTCCCCCGGAGTTTTTTTTCTCCCTGAGGTTTCTTTTAGGCAACACACAATATCAGATGGTAAGAAATGCCTGCTAAGATTGCATATCGTTTTCAGGGACAGCAGTACCAGATTCAGACTACCAAAATGAATTGTGTTTTTCCAGTTCAGTGACTGAACTGGAACATGGGGGAAAGGGTTCCATTTTGTTTTTTAGAGGCTTGTCTTTTGTAGCCTGTTTTTAAAATCCACTTCCAGGTTCAGCACTTTGACTCTGAAATCACTTTTAAAATGAGACATCAAATTACTTTTTAAAATATTGAAAGAATTTCAACTTCTTTTCTGTCTTTTTTTATTGTGCAAACTCATCACCTATTTTGAGCTAATTTTATAGGAAGTTCTGATTCCTATCCCCCGATGTTCTATTTTCAGCAAATGTAATGTTCACTACTGCCTGGCTGTAAATCCTAGAAGAAAGGTGAGATGTGCTTGAAGCAGATTTGGGCAGTTAGGATTTTTGTGGGAATAGAGATTGCTTCAAATTGTTCTGGATCTGAAGAAGAAAGAATTCTCAATACATTTTTTTTTTTAGTACTGTAGTTCTCCTTCTACACAGAAAAAAAAGCCTTCTTGAACAATCACTGCTTCTTGAAAGAAGGAATTGGGACAATGAAGAACTGCCCACTGTAGGAGAAGACCAGGCTCGAGAACATCTAAGAAACCTGAAAGTGCACAAGTTGATGGGACCTGATGAGATACATCCGCGGGTCCTGAAGGAACTGGCTGAGGAAGTGGCTAAGCCACTACCCATTCTTATTTGAGAAGTCATGGCAGTCTGGTGAAGTTCCCACTGACTGGAAAAGGGGAAACATAATGCCCATTTTTGAAAAGGGTAATAAGGAAGACCCAGGGAACTACAGCCTGATCAGCCTCACCTAAGTGCCTGGAGAGATTATAGAGCAGATCCTCCTGGAAACTATGCTAAAACACATGGAAAATAAGGAGCTGATTTGTGTCAGAGAGCATGGCTTCACTGAAGGCAAATCATGTTTGACAACTTTGGTGGCTTTCTAGGATTGGGTCACGGCAGTGGTGGACAAGGGAAGGGCAACAGAAGTCATCTACCTGGACTTGTGAAAAGCATTTGACACTGTCCTGCACAACACCCTTGACTCAACTGAAGACACATGGATTTGATGGATGGATGACTCAGTGGATAAAAAAACAGGTTAGATGATCACCCTCAAAGAGTTGTGATCAATGATGCAATGTCAAAGTAGAGAGCAGTGATGAGTGGTGTTCCTAAGGGGTCAGTATTGGGACTGGCTTTGTTTAACATCTTTGCTGATGACATGGACAGTGGGACTGAATGTATCCTCAGTAAGTCTGCCAGCAACACCAAGCTATGTGGTGCTGTCAACACGCTGAATGGAAGGGATGCCATCCAGAGGAACCTTGACAGGCTTGAGAAGTGGATCTGTGCAAAACTCATGAAGTTCAACAAGGCCAAGTACAAGGTCCTGCACCTGGCTCAGGGTAATGTCAAGCACAAGTACAGTCTGAGAGCAGAACAGATTGACACTAGCCCTGAGGAGAAAGACACAGAGGTGTTTGTGGGTGAAAAGCTCAACATGACTCAGCAATGCGTGCTCACAGCCCAGAAAGCCCACTGTATCTTGGCCCGCATCAAAAGAATTGTGGTCAGCAAGTCAAGGGAGGTAATTCTTCCCCTCTGCTCTTGTGAGACCCCACCTGGAGTACTACATTCAGCTCTGGGGCCGCTAACACAAGAAAGATGTTAACCTGTTGGAATGAGTCCAGTGGAAAGCCGCTAAGCTGATCACAGAG
Source organism: Neopelma chrysocephalum (assembly GCF_003984885.1). Classification (NCBI taxonomy): domain Eukaryota; kingdom Metazoa; phylum Chordata; class Aves; order Passeriformes; family Pipridae; genus Neopelma; species Neopelma chrysocephalum. Next base: position 31,925,999 of record NW_020897693.1, on the reverse strand, counting down.
CTGGAACACCTCTCCTTTGAAGACAGGCTGAAAGAGCTGGGGTTGTTCAATACACAGAAGAGAAGGCTATGGGGAGACCTTATAGCAGCCTTCAGTACCTAAAGGGAATTTACAAGAAGGCTGGAGAGGGACTTTGCACGAGTAGTAGGACAAGGCCTTAAGCTGAAGGAGGGTAGGTTTAGATTCGATATTAGGAAGAAACTCTTTACTTTAAGGATGATGAGACACTGGTACAGGTTGCTCAGAGAAGTTGTGGACTCCTCATTCCTGGAGGTATTCAAGGTCAGGTTGGATGGGGCTCTGAGTAACCTGGTCTACAGGAAGATTCCCTGATCAGGGGTTTGGAACTAGATGATCTTTGAGGCCCCTTCCAACCCCAAACATTCTATGATTCTATTAAGCTATGAATTTTAATGATCTAGTAAAGGCTAATACAAAAGACAACTATATGCAGGATAGGAGGCAAGAGGTTTTCCAAGAACTGCAATTTTCCTTATGTCATTGCAGTGTTAGCCTAGTTTAAATGATCTGCAACCTCGTTTAAACAGACATACAGGCTTGTGGTCAAAAATCCAACACAGACAATTTTGCATGGTAGCAATTTACTGATACTGGTAAGAACTGGCCATTTTCCTGCTCCATCAAGCTTCTGGCCACTGCTTTACTGGATGCCAAGAATCCTGCATTTATTTTGGCACAGTGGACCAGCTAAACAACAAAAGAAAAAGCAGAGCCCCGTGTTTCTCAGTGGTTAGGCCACCGTCCTAGGAGATGGGAGCTAAGCATTTCCATCTTCAGCCTTAGGGGCACCTACATAATGCTCTGAACCATCAGTAGATTTTAAGACAACTCAACTAAGAATTCATTTATAGGTCTTTGAATCAGGACTTGAAACTTCTGTTAATAGGTACTATAGGAAACTGTCCCTGCTATCTGGAATGTGTTTTAGTGTCTACATATGAAGAAAAAAAGCCCTCTGCTTCCCTGGTGTTTATGCTGGGCAACATTGATGGACTTCCTTTTCAAACTTCCACATCAGCTTTAAACTTAACAGATGCCTCCTTCCAACATGGTTAAAAGAAAAGTCAATTGACACAAAATTCCTGAGAAAAAGAGGGAGAAGGCAGTAGAGACGCGAATAATGACACTGTTCTTACCACTACTGCTGTTGACAGAGCTTTAATGTCAGCTCAGAAGATGGTAAAGAAAAATGATGCTTCCTTCCCTGAAGTGTTTGCAGACAAACCAGTGAAGAATTTACAAGATGTGTCAGGAAGACAAGGATTTAAGTACTTTTATTGCAACTTGAAATGTTTATCCTGAAGGAAGAAACAGATTTTGTCCAAGCACAGGACAATCCATGCTGAATAATTATATTTTCTCTAATGTTGAACCTCTAAGAAATGTCTGATTTAAAATGCCAAAAGTTTTGAAATTTCTAAATGAAGGCAGATGTTTCCAGTGTCTTGAAAATCCATTACAAATGCCTAAAAAGCACTTCCTAGTGCATCAGCTCAACCTAAATTTCTTTGAACACAGTTTTCTCTGGGAAAGAGACTTTGAAAAGATTTTTTCTCATGAGGCAGAGGGAGGGAGCAGGAAGAATGTGTAAACGCAAAGCCGTGCAACTCACAGTGAGATAGACTGAGGAAAGATGTAGTCCTCCAGCAAGCTGATGCAATAGAGGGCTAGTAGGGATTTGAACATTTACTCCTTAAGGCAACTCATGTCATGGAAATTTAGGTTTATATTTTATCAAACCAACATGAAACAGAATGCTCCAGAGTCAAACCAACCCTTGTTAAAACATTTACATCCACATAGAAAAAAAAAGTTTTCTAATGAAAATCATTCATGCTGTAGAAACAGTGTTTTCAAGCACTAGACTGTTCCAATGGAAAAGTCATACCTACATATATCTGCTTATTCTATTGTTTCCCCTTCTAGTCGTAATCAGCCAACACTTGAGATTTCTGAACTGTTTCTATTGGGTGGCAAAGCTTGTGATATGAATCAGGTATTTCTTGCTACAACTCTTTTTATCCACAATGAATGTACATATCATTCTTCTTTCTAGAGCACAATAGGAACAGATAAGAAACAGTTCATCTGGACATGCTTCCTAGCTTGCCTTTTCAAACACCAACCTGCTCACAAGAAGCTTGGTCTTGGCTTCGTCTAATGGACAGTGCTACTCTGAGTTCTCCTGCCTCTTCTGCTGCAGCTCTTGCCTTTCTACTTCCAGAGTAAACACCCACAGCTGTGTTCCACCCACTGCCCTTCCCCTGCATTACCAAACAATGGTAATCCCACCCCCCTCCCCAGAAAATCACCACCTTAGTCTTTCGTACTTCTAGTTATTTTTTGCTTTGGACACAGACTTCTGTTTTTTTCCTGGTTTGCTTTCATAAAGGAATTTGACTACATTTTTTGGTTGAGTTGAAATTAAGAGAACCAGTGTGCCAAATAGCTTGTATTGCCAAAAATAAGCCTGCTGAAAGCCATTCCCTTCAATGCCACAGACCTGTTCATTACCCAAGTGGAATACGGAACAGAGATCTCTTGTGGAACACATCTCTGATTCGTCTCCACTTAATGAACAGTGTATAGTTTTTTCTCCACCCAAATATCCTCTTAGCCATGTCACTGTGCCTTGAATCATGTTTTGTCTTCTAATGATGCCTATACCAAAGTGAGTAAAAGTCTAAAAAACCCAATTATTTTTCAAGATCCATAATCCAGGAAATTTTATCATTGCTTGTAGGAAATTTTAACAAGAAAAGCCAGCCAGGCAAGGGAAGACATACAAATTCAGCAACACAATAACAGCTTCTTATCAGAAAGCTTGAAGAAAAGATCAATCCACCACAATAACTGGTGATGTTGCACAGTTACTATGAGGGGTTTTGGAAGTCAGATACTCTAGTGTAGGGAAGGTGAGCAGATGCCCTGGCAGAGAGAAAATAGCCCTAGGAGTGCTTATCTATCCACTCTGGGGTAAGATGGAGAAGCTAATAGCCAGCTTTCAAACTGGCCAAGATGCTGAAGCAATAAAACAACAACAACAAAAAGGGTCTTGTTTAAAAAACAAAACTGTGTTCTCTTGTTCTTTGTATTTGTCCCCATGATTACAGACCTCGTATTAATTACTTCTTATCTTAATAGAATGAAGTGAAATTACTTTTCCTAACTTAAATGTTGTGATAAAGCAGGGCCACCTAGTAGCACAGGTGCCTCACACACTTGGAGAGTGCATACATTCCAAAAACATGTGTAACACTCCTGCAAGAACTGAATTGCGGTTCTGCAGAGAAAAAAATATTGTTGCCCAGGTTAACCAAAAACCTGCAGGCAAGTATTGGAAAAATTAGGGAGGACAATATTTTAGTGACTACAATGTTTCTAGGTTCTTTGAAAAACTCTGCCGAAGGACGAAGTAATATGAAGCTTTCCCTTAACAGCTTCTTACCTAAAAAACAAGGGAGAAGGAACAGGAAGGAGATCTCCTTTCTCCCACTTCTCCATGAATGTCACTCCTATGCACTGGTTGGAACTACAACCAATAAGTGGAGTCTTTTATTTTGGAAATCAGTCTAGTCTGTAGAGAAGGAGAAAATGTATGGGAGTTGTGGAAATAGATTAATGGGTCTGCTAGGGGGAAGCACTGCCCCACTACTCTTCTGAGTAATAGGGACAAGTGAACCAAATTTAAAAAAATAACCATTTCCAGCAACCTAGCAAACCACCATTTGAAATAGGAAATGCAATCACATACCACCTATCACAGAGCAAACAGCATTAATCATTAATTCCTGATTTGATATTATGCAAATCTGCCTTTTCTATATTTCCTTCTAGACTTTGTTAACAAACCCCATGTTAGCTCCAAGTGAGAGACCCAATTAGGTGGCATTGAGAAGGACAATGTTTTCTGGTGGGCAGTAGTGCTAAGAATGACTTCTCTGTCACAAGAGGACAGCCACAGCAATCTCTTTCTGTCTTGCTTCAGATCAGATGGCTTTGACCACTGATTCTGTGCCAGGGTATTGGGAACTACCTACAGACCACACAGATATGTAGAGAGAGGGCAAAGAGCCTTGTGGGTCTCTGGGTGTGTTCTCACACCCCATGACTCCAGCAGCTGGGCAGCTAGGCAGCTTTCAGGTTCAAACTCAACTTGCAATAATTAAACCTTTAGCTTTTCTGCCTTCTGAATGTTGTTCAGAGACAATGTTTTTTCTGTGTTGTATTGGCAATAACAGAACCTGGTTTGCTATACAGTGGTAATGTAGAACCCAGGACAAGGCACAGAGTGGTAACTCTGCCACCAGTTTCAGATCAATAGTCAAAACTGCTTTTGCCCTGGCATTATGCCATGTATAGCTTTGTATTTCATAAGACTTTGACATTTTAGTGCTGGCATTATTTCTTCTCATGTTTTGAGTCTTTTTTTTTTTTCAACTACAGAGGGATGCTATACATATGAATCATTTTTAAGTTTGACCACCAGCCTGAGATCTGACACTTCTGAGCCCTCTTTTCACCGGTGTTAGCAACGGTATGGACTAACTAAACTTTTGGGATAACACCATACTCAGCTTGTTGTAATTAAGTTCATGCTATACAGAATCAGCTGGTTAAACTATATAAAAAACAACTAAATAAATCTGTGCATTTCAGCATCTGCAAGATATTCTTTGTGGAAACCTACACTGTAGGTTACTTAAAGAGCTTCTATGAGGACAGGGACTATCATAAGGGGAAGACTAGTTACTGTCTAATGTCCAGTATCCTTAAACCAAATACAGCCTTTTTTAAATGGCTGGAAAAAATTATTAGCTGCAATAGAGAATATTTTAAAAGAGAGAGAGAGATAATGATCTTAAACCATAAAAAATACATTTTTCCCCCCTTATGAAGATGTATAGCACTATTTTGTAGAGAATATATGGGAAAACTCCCACAAAATATTCGGATAAAATATTTGCATGAAATGCCAGCAATGTTATGTAAATACTGATGATGATTAAATGTTTAATTAATTATTATTATTATTTGCATTACATCCATATTTGAACACTCTAATTAAGACACAGTTCTACTGAGTTCAATGCTGTACAAATATGTCAGGGGAGAAGCTCCATTTCGCCGGTGAATCTGCAATCCAAATAGCAAATGCAAAGTAGAAAGGGAAAGAAATTCAGAAAGTGACTTACCCTAGGGCACATAGTAAGTCATTGTCAGAATGGTGGGAAAAATAACCCCAAAAACACTCCACCAGTGCTAGTGATATCAAACCACATTGTCTCTATTTAAATCAGGAAACATGCAAGCCTGTATGGCTCTGTTTACCTACAAACACATCTTCCTTATCCTTCTCCTTTTATGTGTCCCTGTCACTATTTCCAAGTCAACTGAACCATCAGAACATAACTAGTCATTCTGAAAGGCACAGATATTCATCTCATGTATCACATAAACTGGAAGTTTAGCCGTTCTCATACTATATATATTTTATATGGGACAATACGTCTTGTACACACATAAACCAAAATCAAAGACACCCCAATAGGTCAAGTCAAGGACCCAAGAAGTCACTGAAAAATACCAAGGGATCAGATGGCCAAAGATACTTCAAGCAGAAGAGAGCAACCCTGCATTGGTGTTTGGAGGAGGAAGAAAACCTGTTTTCACTAAAGGAGGTTCCCAGATCCAAGGAGGTGTTGATCTTGCCACAAAGTTAGGTTAGTGTTCAGAACAAAGAGCAACACCAGCTAGCCTCAAAAACAGGACGACCAACAAACTGTAAGCAGAAGGATTTTAACCTTGGAGTAATACAGTAGCATAAGCTGACTTCTCCAAAATTTCTCTGAAGTTCTATGCCTTTTTTTATGGTGCTACCAGAAAGCAACTCTCAGGTTAAAGAACCTTGCATTGGGTCAGTGGTACATGCTGGTCCCAGCTGCAGCATCCTGCTGGCCCCACAGGACTTGCTGGTCCCACAACTCCCAGGTAACTGGCACGTAGCAGCGGCAGCCTGCAGCCAGAGCAGAGCACACCACAACCATATGGCAGCATTTCCACTCATTTCTCTGCTTTTTAATGGATGAAGACAGACATTTTAGCTGCAAGGAATACAGAAATCTTGATAGAGACTGCAAGGGAGGAAGACACAGTGGAATACTGGGATGAAAAAAAGGAACTTGTTTAACTGCATTTTCCCTGGAGCATTTTTTCAATTTCAATTTAAGAGTAGAAAGAAATTTTAGTTTAATTCTTTTGGCCAAATACAAAAAAATAATATTTGGAAATGTTGCCCCTGTGACTCGTGTTGCCACTCACCATGGCTTCCCAGGCTCAGTACAAGGTGGTTTTCCTTCCAGCTGAAAAAGTCATCACTCCTAGCCTTGATAATATGTGCTCTACAAAAGTCATCCAGATAAGAGTGTCAAGCTCAGACAGAAAAGTAGACAAAAAACCCCACAGTTTCCAGGTGGGAATTACTGGGTGCATAATTCTGGTCGTAAGGTCTGGTTTTGGTCCAACCAAAGCTACAGCTTTCTACTTATTCTTAAGTTTTGTTCAACTCCAGCCTCAACAACTTCAGTCACTAAAAAGGCACCTCTTCAAATCCCTGTTGTGGATCAGAAATTTCAATATTGTTAAGAAAAGCCTATATTATGAAAAGAAAAAAACCCATAATTTTATTATTTTCTGCCTTATTTGATGTCAAAGAATTTTTTGGGCAAAAGTTTTCAACCAGTCTTATAAAGAGTATTTATTTATACTCACTCTGTTATTCACATTGGTTTATATTTCACTTGACTGCAGGATTTGTGACCCAGCCTCTGCAACTGTATTTAGAGATACTTTGAATATACAAAAGAACCCTGCAAGAAGCAGCTCCTCTTTCTTCCATTTCCTCCCCTCTTGCTGAAACACATCTGGCTCACCTCAGAAATCTTTTTACAGAAAGATTTTATTAACTTGCAATCAATCGCAACAGCAGTTTTACTGCACAGTTATAGCCAAGCTATACTCAGGACCAGATTAAGGGATAAGAAAAAGGTAATTTGCTGCACCCTTGTTATCCATCCACATCTTTCCCACAGTAAAAAGCAAAGAGCTAATTTGGCCTTCAGAACAATTTAGAGAAGCTTTTCCGAATTACTTATCTGGAAGGAGCCTCAGATGGCTGTCCTATCAAAGGCAGGACACTGAAATGAAGAAGCAGGATGAACTCACTTCTTCCCACCACAGCATACCAAATGCAGAAGGAAACAGGGAAGAACAAGACCTATGCAAGGTCACCACATCTGGGACTGGAAATGGTATAAAATCCTGCAGAAAGGGTCAAAGATGTGCCCGAAACATCAGAGAAGACCAAACTCCTGTTTCTCCCTGTAATGGGCTATCTGTTATGAATTCTGCTTTTCAAATCACTACAATGGTATCTTGAGGATAAACAGTATGACTTTGCTATTTCTGCAGGGAAATGGCTATCTGCAGGTCCAGGTACTACTGAAATTTTCTGTGCAAACAGAGATGCTCCCGTGCCCATTCATGTGAATGTTTCCATGATTTCCCAGCCTCTGCTGGGATCTCTGAGGTTCACTGTCACATTCTTCTGCTTATCTGTGACCCTGGCTAGCCATGGAAGCTTCCTACAACATCCCAGAAAGCATGAGGTTACAACACCAGAAAGATGAAGCAGTGACCAGCACTTGAAAAAGAGCCCAGAAGCACTGCAGATCACAGCACACCACAGAGCTGTCAAAGCTCAGCAAAACCTGGGCATAAAGCTGATTGCCTCCACACCCAGAAGGAGCGCTCAAAGGTGAAGAAAGCCATAATTCAAATAGCTTGCAAACATTTTGGTGGTCCCATGGACTTTATGCCTATTAATGACACTAGAAGCAGGGAAGATCTCCAGTGAATCTATGCTGGCCTATTTGAGATAAATAATTAGCTGGGGTCAACATGACAATCTGAGTAGGAGCAGCTGAGCAGTCAGCAGCGCTCCCTTACTTGCTTCATCACACTTGTATACAACTCTGCAAGGATAAATACCTTAGCAGCTTTTCCGGTAAAAGGCAAGTACCAATTCAGCAGCACCAACTGTCTAATGAGGAACTGAATCAACAGAGCTGATGACAGCTCAGTTCCCCTATGCTGCCTGGATTATGTTGACTATGAAAAGAGAGTGGCACATATCCTATTCATGAAGGTGTTCATTAGACCCAATTGCTGCCCAATTTCCATCCCCTCAAACACCATCAGTCCCTTGAAATTTTGTACTTGTAACAGATGGAATTGGTTCTGACTTATATATGATTTAAATAATTTAAATTCCAAGAAAATATATTATCTAGTGCATCATCTAAATTTCAATGCTGTATGTTAACCAAAACTTAATTAATCAAAAATAGTCCACAAAAAGCCAGATAGCAGAAACGGGCACTTTAAGTGTGGTTTTAAGCAACTGGTCTCTTTTATCACAACCTGGGATTTTGCAAGCATTATTTCGTCTTCATTGTGCCTGAAGCTTTCGTTCTCCATGATGGTTTGATCCTTTTTGCCAAGCCTCTTCAGCTGCAGAAAGCTTTGGTTTGTGTTCCAGTTCAGGTTCCCGTCTGCCACTTCTAATCCTCATTTTCACTCTTGCCAGTTAGTCATCTGATCTCTTTGATCCTTTGTAGCAAGCCTTGAACTCTGTTTTTATTCAAATTAGAATCCAGTGTCAAGAAGTAAGGTTTTCTTTTCCCTGTGGTTCTGCAGCCTCTAGCTTGTTTAAGCTTGTTTTTTTCTTCTAAAGTTTTCAATTGCTTCACTTGAATTTTCTGTGGTTTCAGACCATTTCTGACCAGCAGCATTTTATGACAATGGTTATCAGCCTCTGCTGGTGCAATTGCAATTGATGAACAACTTCCATGACTTCTCTCCTGTTCAGTTCCTCAATATTGGTTAGGCAGTACAGCTGGCGTACAACACTGGGAGAGTGGTAAATTGCCCAGCTGTAACAGGCATTCCTTAGACTCTCATGGCCTTGTAGGTGTGTAGGATAATGAGGTCTTTCCAGGACTTACATTCACTGGGGTGGGTGATGGACTCTGAGGATCTCCACTGTTGTATAGGAAGTTCCTGAAAACCCTTCAGAATTTACAGTGGTATGGGTGAGTGTCCAGACTGGCTGTAGCATCTCAGAACACTACCATAGGATAAATTATTACTCCGTGTGTGAGTAGATCTTACTATGGATGACTGGCAAAAACAGTTCATCCAGCTCATGCACAGAAGGATGGTGCTTGACTTCAGTGTAGATCATCTATGGCTGAAGATGCTGGTGGACAGCAGCATCACTTCCTTGGTGTGCAGTAACGGTCATGAATCCTTAGTAGCCACAATAGTCATCTGCAGTATCACTCCAGTGTGATACAACAGAATTTTTCTCAAGGTTCCTGTCCACAAAAAGGAAGGAAGATTTTTCAATGGAAACCAGTGAAAGCAATTAGTTGAGTGGGGTTGAAGAGATATGGTTTTATGAAGTCACTCAGCTGCTACAAACATCAGTGTTAACTGCTGATTCCTTGTAGAGGACATTGTTTGACAAGGTGTTTAATCATCTATTTGGATGCACCACTGTTCCTTAATTGGTTTAACAGTATGGATAGTGATGTTGAGATTATTACAAAGGTTCCCTTTGCATACATCACCTAGCAGTGTATCCTGCATCTCCATGCAAGACGTAAGAGAGGACATAGAGCAATATAACGTTCTTGGTCCTCTTTTTGAAGAATCCCATGAAGATTTTTGGAACCATATTTATTTTCCACCAGAGGCTCCCGCATGGAGACTCAATGTCATGAGCTTGGGAATTAGTCTGACATTATCAGCACTGCAGTTGTTAAAATTACATTAAATGACCGGTGTGAAGGATGTTAAGCCAAGAATACCCAAACATTTGCATTCACAGAGAGAGACGAACATGCTGAACATTTCTCTGGTGCCTGACTTTCCCTAGGTAGGACAGACTACGCCTGTACATTAATCCCAAAGGTTCAGAATTTGGCATAGAAGACATTATGGATGTAAAACACTATTGGACAGGGCTGCCAGATATAGCCTTAAAAAAATTTTCATTTCAAATAAGGAAAGAAAAAAAGCTCTTCACACCTTTGCAGAAAGGTTTTACAGGTTTTAAGGTTCGCAAAAAGGATGAGCTGAGCAGTCATTGGGTTGCATCTGAAGAGTGCTGAGGAAAAGCCATTAATTCTCTGTTCTTTATAGCCTTGCCTGGAGGCATGAAAATCAGGGTTTATATATATGTTCTAGAAAGATCCTGATGTTCAGAATTCTAATTTCTCATAAACAAAACATACATGTGCCTCTGGATCCACATAGATGAGTACTCAAAGAAGACAATACATTCCTCACAAGAGAAAATAGAGTCCAAAAAAATAAATTCACACCAGACAACCTGAAACAATGCTATGAAGACATGAATATGCTGATTTAAAACATTGTTAATAAATTTTAAGGACTGACAAGCTACATAGTTCCCTTAAGCACAGCTAATGAAGAGGTTCAAGATCAAGGGATCACTGTAGGAGTCCTTCCAAATGGACCTTTTCTCTATAAGGATTAGTCACCTGTTTGTCCTATAAGTCCCATTCTTTGTCCAATAAATTCCAGTAGAACTTTTCCAGACTCTTCTTGTTCCATACATCTGGGAAAGGCTGGAGCACTGGTACTCATTCCATGGCCCCTTTGCTCTGATGTTCTGACCAGCAAAGTAACTAAGCACTGATACTTTACAGTTTTCACAACACACGCAAGACACCGCAGATGCAAATTCTAAGTGGGAAAGAGATGTTGTGTGAAGTTTTCTTAGTAATTAATTACCCTAAGGGAAGATAATATTTTTTCTCTTCATCTTATCTGTCAGGTATCAACTGCTTCCCTCATTCCCTATGGCTGCAGAGTTTTCTTTTCCTAAGCCTCTTTATCTTACAGATACATTTCCTGCATTTCTTGCCTGTATAGAGCTACTGAGCCTCTTTGTTGCTATGGTTTCATTAAATGTTTCCACGTCTGTCCTCTCCTGTTTTCCACAGTATACAATTCAAAACTTTTGTCAGCCAGGTTCTTAATTACTGACATAAATCCACCTAAGTTAGCCAGAGACATGTGTCTTTAACACCACGATATTTGAATTTTATATTTTTGACTTAGCCATTTGTTAAGATTTAGCAGAAAACAACTCTGTGTCTCCTCAAGCTTTACTTCATTGCAACTCATAGACATCACGAAATAAGAAATAACCATTCAAAATGTAAAGCCTGCAAATGTAAAAGCCAGCTTCACCCAATTCTTAAAATAGAGTTTTCAAACAGTTTATCTAACCATGGTCTTCCAGGTCCCAATGCTATCTTCACCTCCCCTGGCATCTTCATGCTGCTTAACAAAGAAGGTAAAGCATTTTGTCCAGATGATAATTTGTGCCAAAAATGCATAACTCTTAAGAGAGTCAAAAAATGAGGTTAAATAGGAAACAAGGGGGGAGAAGTTCATGTTGCTTTTTTCCCCACCTGCTCACAGTACATTCAGGTTCCAAGGCTGGTGGCTACCGGATCAGCAGGAATAGTTATATTTGCTTAAGTTTCTCTGTCATTGGATTGCAGAGGTATTCATGTGTGCACACAAGCCAAATAGTTATTTATTCTTAAAACAAAGAAACACAAAAAACCAACCAACCAACCAACCAAAAGCCCACAAAAAACTCCAAACGCTCATGATTTATTTGACTCATATTATAACCAGAAGTTCCTTCTGATGAGTTGTAGAGAGAAAGAATATGAAACACTAGCAATTCAATAGTAACATTCTGGTCAGGAAATTGCACCAATACATAATGACATCTTCTTTATCAGTGACTACAAGAACTTTATATTTATTTCTTTTCATTAAACTTGTTAAAACAAGAACTATAGCATAGGACAGGTGGGTGTGCGTAGAGGTGCCACCGGTGCGCACAGCTCACACCTCTGGCTGTGTGTGCCCCTCCCGCTCCTCCCTACATTTCCTACTGAGGAACCACCAGCGCTTTGGTATAGCCGCATGGTCTCATTTTCAGGCTCATCCACCCCCCTCCCAAATCGCTCCTGTTCCACATTGACAAGTATCCCATAATTTTGGAAGGAAAAGCCGAGTGCCAGGCGGTGGAGGCCGGACGAATGCCTCTACGAGCTCTGTAAGGCCGCTGCGGAGAGCCCGGCGGGGCCGGGGTCAAAGGCGGAGCTGCAGACTTTGGGAGATATTAAAGTCTCGTAAGAGAAGCGCCGGGTCTTTGTGCCGCCGCTGGGTTAGGCACCGCCGCCCCACCTGGCAGTGGCAGGGACACCGCTCCCGCCGCTCCGGCCCCCCTCCGCGGGGACACCTGCTCCAGCTCCCAACCCCCGGCCCAGCTCCGCTCCGCGCCCCTCGCGCCGCCCGGCTCCGTAGTGTCCCTTGTGCACGGGCACCATCTGGCGGGAGCGGCGGGCGGCGCCGCCAACATTCCTCTCTCTCCGCGCCGAACGCCTGGGAGCCGGGGAGTCCTGGGAAGCTGGGGAGCTCCGGGGCCCGGCTCCTCCAGCAGCACCACCGTCTCCATGTCAGGTAACCTGCAGGCCAAGAGAATAGGAATGGCTCTAAAGGTGACGCAGCAGAGCTTCGCTGGATATGCCAGGGCTGAGGCAGGAGAAAAGGCTAATTTTGTGGGTTGTTTTGTTTTGTTGGTTTTTTTCCAGAGTGAAGTGTAATTCCGGAGGGATTTAGTCGCAAGATACAGGTTTGTCATAACAGACCAGTTATTCCATCGTCAGATTCGCGCACGGGAAGCTCCGGGGGCCTCGTGGTCATCCCAAGAACAAAATATAGGGCGCAAGAAGAGAGAGCCAAGCAGGGGCCAGTTCCTGTGCTGTGAGCACGGGGGGGGGTTCACAGCCTCCAAGTCTCAAATAGCTACTGAAATAACCACTTCAGGAGCATATTTAAATGCCTATGTCATCATTCATGCTCATGAAAAACATTCAGGAAAAGATTCTTATCAAAGACTGGCACTAAAGTATTTTCGGGCTGACCACCCAACCACTTTGATCACAGAGATGCTGAATTCCTGTTCCTCTAAGGAATTTGTTTAAAAAACTGCTCAAACCTTTTGTACCTGAATGTTCTTGTTTTTCTGCTGCAAAGAGACCATATTCCCTGTATCCAACAGACCACAGTTATGAAGCTATTTTATACACACATACTTTTCACCTTTTTGTTCTTCTACTAATTCGTGTTCCTCTTATGGAAAAAAAAAAACCAAACCCCAACAATCTGTGCCAAAAAACCCCCCTAAACAAACAATCAAAAAGACAAAACAAACCACAAAAACGTACCATGTGTCTTTGGCAAGTCAGAATCTGTAGTAATTTGCAGCTCTCTCCTTCAGAACCGCTGCTTCTGAATTTTAAAATTATTTATCTCAACAGAAATTGGTATGCTATGGTAGAAGAATAAATCTCAATAGCTATATAAGAATCTGTATTCATTCAATCTCGTGTTGAGGATTTTGCTTTGTCAGACAGTATTTTATGATATGTTGTGTTTTGCATTTCTGGTTCTTTGTTGCTTAAACTGATGAGCAACAAATGACCTATTCTTTTTATCCTCCATCTCTAAAAAGTTAGCAGTTTCCTGCAACATCAAATGGAGCACAATAAAAAGATTAAAAACTCTGAGTCAAAAATGCTTGGATAAAATCTTGAAAAATCATACCTACTCTTGTTTGTAATGTGTGAAATTATTACAAGTATGTTCACTATGAGGACCATTGATAGATGACTCACAATTTAGCTAAATTCAATGAACCACATACTGTGCCCATCTCAGTAGGTGACTCATGCATTTTGTATTTCAAGTATCAAATGTTTGCCAAAAACAGTATTTAAAAAAGTAGGAGAATTGTTCAAAAGGGTTTGTGAATAGGTTGGGACTACCCACTGGCATCTCTTACTTGTGTTCTGACCACTTACGTAGGATTTCACTGTAGTATTCTGCTAGGAGTGCTTAGCCACAGCAGCCCCACCTTACGTACTTCATGTTTTTTTCTCACATATATTGTACTTTCTTTAAATACACACACATTAGAATTTAATGTGATACTTTAAAGCAGTTGTGTTTTAAAGAGAAAGGCTGCAGAGTAAACATTTTCCCTACAGAGTCACTGCTCCTTAATTTTATACACATTCCTTTATTTTCCTAGCACCATGCTTTGCCCTTCAAAATCTAAATGTAAAAAAAAAGAAAATAAAACATCAATCTCAAAAGAATAATTTAGCTGAATACTGTATAGTAGTATTTTAAATCAAATAACTCAGTGTAAAGCTGGCAGAATTGGCCCCACAAGAAGGAATAAGCTTCAGTCCTCCTGGTGTTGACATCTTTTCACAGTTTCAACAGCCTGGAGGGTGACAAAGGAGGCCACTACATGCTGGTGACTCAATAGTTTAGTTTAGATTTTAGGCAGTTTTTCAAAGTCATTCATACAGACCTCAGAATGCATCTGGATCTTATTTTTAACTTTGAGCAAAGGTTGCCTGATTCCAGAATATCGTGCATTGCATCCACACAGCATCCACACATTGTAAATTCTTTTGTGAAGGCAGAGAATCATATGCCTTCATGACATGTGATGAGAGAGGACCATTTTTTTGACCAGGGCCTGTGAATTCTACCTATTTATAGAGAGTGTAACTTACAGTGTCTATTTTTTGGGTGCCTTAGAACAGATCAAATAATGGGTGAAATATTTTTACATATTTGGTCACTTCTTTAATTGGTATCAAACAGTGCAATTTCATTACTGACCATCTCTGCATCTTCTCTGCCAACATTCCTTTGGTACTTTCCCTGTCGAGCCGGCTCTTTTACCAAGTCCCTTCTGATTCCCAGAAGAAGCCAATACAGTGTCATCCAAAAAATAATGAACTTAAAGTTCATAGAATCATAGGATGATTTGAGTTTGGAAGGCCCCTTAACCAACACCCTTGCCACAAGCAGGGGCACCTTCCACTTATGCAGGTTGCCCAGGGCCCCATCCAACCCGGCCTTCCACGGATGAGTCATCCCCACCTTCTCTGGGCAACCTGTTTTAGTCACCACCCTCACAGTAAAGATCTTTTCCTAACCACCAATCTAAACCTACCCTCTTTCGGCTTAAAGCCATTACCCCCTAGTCCAATCACTACATGCCTTTATAAAAAGTCTCTCTCCAGCTTTCTGGGAGAGGTACTGGGAAATTACCAAAACTGATCTCTTCATATTGACATGGGTGCAAGTAATCAATCTTGAAGGAAATACTAAATTTTAAGCAGACAAAATATTTATACTTTGCTGGTAGTATAAACTTGTCCAATTGTTCTACATTGGGACTGAATGCTTACACAATATAGAAAAATCTCAAACAGCATTCAGATTGTATTTTTTAATATTCTAAGGCATTTCTGCACTTCAGAAATCATGTTAATTGTTAAAGGATGACAGCTGTAACATTAACATTTTTAACAAGGGGCCAGATTATTGCCTTACTATCCATGCATCATGCTAGAAATGCTTTTTAACATCAGAGACTCAATATTTATCAAGAGAATTTGATTTAATAATAACCAGTATAACAGTACTCCACAGTTTCCATTAGTTTGATTGAATGTTATATCTGTCTAAGCAAACCAAGCATTAGGCGCTTCAGCGAAAGTCACTTGTCATAGAGAAAAATATAATGCATGAATATTTCATTAGTAGATGAATACCCATCAAAACTTTACTTGAAATGCTTGAAAGCACCTACTGAATGCTTGCCAGTTATTTCATAAAACAGAGATGGTAGTAGTGCTGCTGTTGAAACAGGAAAAAATCTATTAGATCATTTAACATACTAAAACAATTATGGTATAATTATAAGGAACATAATTATATGTTCTTGATGTCTTTAATGGTGCAAGCCTCACTAATTAACATTAGAAATTCAATCAAAACAAATTATGCTTTAAAATTTAAGGATTAACTTAAAGAGAAAGATCACATTTCCCAAGTCAAATAAATATAACTTTGAATTCCACCTGATAGTAGGCAAACTCTTCACATGCATGCTAGCAGTCTCTCTCTCTTTCCATCTCCTAAATTTTACTTAGTGTATTTGGAGACATATCTAGATAGATAGATAGATAGATAGATAGATAATGTATATATACACTCACATGACTTACCCTTATTTAAAGTTATAATGTCAGTTTTGCCTGAGACAAAATCCAAGCGATTCTTGTAGCCTTTGGTTTAAACTTTAAAAGAAGAGATTCATGTGGTTCCTACTGTATTTGTGTGTTTTCTACATTTCCCTGCATTGTATATAAACTTAGAATAAGATTTATGTCTCCAACTCTACCCTTCGTTTGTATTTTACTGTTGTTTTTCACCTCTCAGGACAATGGGACTGTTTATAAAACACAAAACTACACAGTTTTGGGGCAAAACATTCCATTCATTTATAAAGTTTAGATATGTCATGCCATGAAGACAACAAAGATCTGCTCAGACATTTCCCTATACATACTACTCTTTTTTGAAAACATCTGTTTTGCAGAACTGGAATTAGCTTAATTGCTTCAATCCTGTTGTCATTCTCAGTTTTCCACTGAAAGGGATTTCTCTGAGGCTCAGGCTGGTTCCAGTCAAAATATACAAGTTCTTTGTTTTAGTTTTTTGCAAACAAACATTATGTTTCATATCAAATATGCATCTATGCATCGGTTCAGGTTAACATTGTGCTTCACAGGAAGTACGGATCAGTTGCTTGTAGCCCCTACATCCGTTCACGTAGGGGACTCCCAGCCATTGGGTTGCATTTCACAAGATGTCCAGAGAAGCCAAGGTCTGTAAGTAGCACAATCAATAGAAGTGATCATGGCAGGAGTGTTTGAAAACTTTGCAAATATATAGACTAATATTTAATCCAAAAGAAACAAACATAATATTTTTTTAGTATTAGAGTGTTAGATACAAAACCAAATCTCAAAATATCTGAATTTCTTATGGAGTGGAAATTCCCCATTTTTGGCCAACTCTTTTCCTAGTCTTCTATTTCTGCTCTGATAAGGTTTTATATTTGGTTTAAAATCTCATAAATTCAACGGAATAGTTACAGGAAGTCACAGGAGATTAAGAAGAAAAAGAGGTTCAGTTATTGATGTTGCATTATGCAGATGAATGTAAGAAACTTCACCAACAAAAGAAAAACAAAATTCTCCATAAAACTTGCAGCATTCAAATATTATTCAAAACCTTTATATTCTATTTTA
Source organism: Neopelma chrysocephalum (assembly GCF_003984885.1). NCBI lineage: Eukaryota > Metazoa > Chordata > Aves > Passeriformes > Pipridae > Neopelma > Neopelma chrysocephalum. The sequence continues at coordinate 31,908,618 of NW_020897693.1, read as the reverse complement.
TTTCTACTGAGACTGGACCCTAGCAAAAATACTTCAGATATGTTCCTCTGCCTGATATTGAAAAACTTCAAAAGGGCACCATCATTCCTAAGAAAAGAAAAATTAAATCCTGTGAGAACTCAGTTTCTCTCTTTTGAAAACAAAGTAGTGTGTAGAGAGTAAGCACTACGTGTACATCACTTTCTATATTTTTGCTTTCCACTCATTTTCTAAAATCAACCAAAACAAAACTGTCATCAAATTAAGATTTTGGCCGTTTCACTACTCTTTTAAGCAGATACACACATTAAAAGGCCTGACCATGAATAATGCTGAATACTGAGAGCACCAGCCAGTTCCCTAACTGTAGGAGACCAGTTCTAATTGAGAGACCTTCAGATAGCCCAGGCATCCCGGTGCAGGCAGTGCAGTGCTTGCTTACACCTTTTGGCAGGGCCAGGCCCTCAGCACCTCCTCCAGGACTACATAACTCTTTAGTCAACTGATCCCCACCATGGCTTTCCAGGTCTTCCAAGCTCTAGTCAAAGGTATCACTACTTTGATTGGCTTAGCTCCATGTTCCTGGCTGGCTTAGCCCTTTGGTATGCAAACTCCAACCAAATGTAAGACTTAAAAAATATTAGAAGAATTACCGTGATTATAGCTTATTTCAGGTTAATCTTCAAAAAAATCTTGGTATTAGGACTATGAGCTTCCAAATCTTTATTAATCATTAGAAAAATGTAGACCTAAGTATATTCCTAGAAACACTGGACTTTATCAGAGCACATAAACCACAGCAGTGATCAGTGCCAGTGAAAATGTGTAAATTTTTCACAGAATAATTGCAATGGAGTATTTGAATTCTGAGAAGAAAATTCAGACAACTCCAAGCATAATTTGATTAATCAACACCTCCTCAGTGAATAAAGAGTCTCTCATGCTATTAGAGGTTGAATGTATTCAAGAGCTATGCTGGAGAGTAACAGAAAAAATTGACTGAATAACACAAACTTGACAAGTCTCCCACATATAAGATTGCTTTTTATTTCAGTTTGTGTTCCATTTTGCTGTTGAACCAAAGATAAAGGGATGCCTTGATCCCTTTAAATACAGCAGTGTAATGCTTTTGGTGTTATAGGATAAAATATCCCTGTCTGGTTTCATTGTCTGCCTTCAACAGACAATGTTTCCTGGTGCAGCTCAAGTTGGAGTATGGAGACACCCTGTACAGTTTTTCCATGACAATTTCCACGCTACAGTACACTTTCTTCTGTAGGCTGAAGTTTTCAAAACAACTTTATTTTTATTTTATTTTCATATCGTCAGTTGTGCAATAAAGTAGGCTTCTGTTGTTTGGTTTAAGTTGCAAATGTATTAATGAAAAATGTCAAAAGAAGAAAGTTTAGTGATTTTTTCCTTTAGTGAGGCTTATAATAACATATTTTCCAATGCCCATCATCTTTCCTCTGTTGAAGAACCACCACAATGCCTCTGTGGCACTGGCAAGCATTTTGCTGGTAGTTGGAATGGTAGCACACAGTGACAAATAAATAAATAAATAAATAGTAATAGAGAAAAAAGTTATATCCATTTCACTTTGAAACAAATGATTACAAAGCAGCTGATTACAATTGGAGAAAAGATGTAGAAAGTTAAAATGCTAGTAGTATCAATTGTAGTGAATTAACTGGCGTGTTCAGTCTCAAGAAATGGATTGACTCTCAGAAGGAGTTTTAGTGGTGTGAAAACTTGCATTGCATTTCTTCAGCACACAGGCAATCAATCTACCTGATTTTCCCCAAATTAGAAAAGCAATCAGGTATTTTAGCAATCTATTGTCTGCTAAGAGGGATGGGGAATCTTAGAAAGCAGAGGAACAGGAGGGAAAAACAAACCCAGAAAATCTTTATTGTACAGCAGTTCGTGATGAAGAAATATGTTTATTTCTCATAAATTTTGTCCTAAAAATGAATTTTCCAAAACCCTTTTGGAAGAAGATATAGCCCTCATTGTTAATTTGCTTGCTTGTCAAAGAAAGGAAAAAGTGGTAGAAAAGCAGTTTTGGGTGCTGCACAGGACTCTGAGTTTCTCACAGAGTTTTTTTTCCTAAACTTTATCTAGCTATTTCAATCATTTTAAAGACACTGTTAAAGAGAAATTCCAAGATGTGTACAGATAGTTTCAATTTTTTTTCTTTTGCTTGAAACCTGTTGCAGCATTATTTACAGTTGTTTCAATAACTTCTCTTAACATCTTCATCCTGTAGATCACCAACTTAAGTGTGTCTAGTCTTGACCAGGTCTTGAGATCTTTGGCTGCACAACAAACTGTGGAAGGATTTCTGTGAGAATCTGTGGGAGATTTCCAAACCTACTGGTCTGAAAGAACCCAACTTTCCTTTTCAGACTTGAAGATATTATTTTTTTTTCCCAAAGTTACGTGAAGTGCATGTGCACTGCACATTTCTTTGATATTTTTAATCTGTAATTAAATGGATTGAGCAAACAGAATATGTCTTACCAGGCACTGAAGTGAGACTGACAAGCCCCTAGTTTCCAGGATCTTCTTTCTTGCCCTTCTTGAAAAAACAGGACAACATTTGCCAGCTTCCAGTCAGCTGAGACTTCTCTGGATTCTCAAGACTGCTCAAAAATCATCGAGACAGTTCAGCCAGCTCTTTGAGGATTACTGGATGAATCCAATCAGGCCCCAGAGATTTATAAGGATCCAGATGGAGCAGAGATCCCACACAATTTCAGGGTTGACTGGGACTTCATCATTCTCACAGTCATGGTCTTCCAGCTCAGGGCACTGAGCTTGGTCTGTATACTTATCCTGTAACAGGCTAATGATATTTCTGTATTGCCTATTGCCATTAATGTATTTGAAAAAAACTCTTTTTATTGTCCCTGACATTTCTGGTCAACTTCAACTCCAGCTGAGCTTTGGCCGCATGAATTTTCTCCCTACAGCAGGAAGCAGAATGTCTATATTCTTCCCATGTCACTTGACCTTGCTTCCACTGGGCATACACCTTCCTTTTTTGCCTTATTTCCAAGAAAAGATCCCTGCTCAGCCAAGCCGGCCTTCTGCCTCCCCTGCTTGACTTCTGACATTTGGGAATTGCCTGCTCCTGTGCCCTTAGGAGGTGATGTTTGAAGAATGACCGACGCTGATGGACCCCAGCACCTGCAAAATCATTTTCCCTAGGGATCTTACTTACTAATTCCCTGAGCAGCCTGCAGTCTGCTTTCCTCATGTCCAGAACTGAGGTTTTGTGGGCACTTTTCCTCCTCTCAACAGAGATTTTAAATTTGATCACTTTGTGGTCGCTGTGACCAAGACAGCCACCAATCTCCCCTTCACTCACAAGATCCACTCTGCTGACAAGCAGCAAATCAAGGAGAGCATCTTTCCAAGTTGGCTCCCTTAGGACCCGTTCCATAAAGTTGTCATCCAGGTTTTTTAGGAATCTCCTGGTCCATGTTGTACCAGCTATGTGATGCTCCCAGTTGATTCTGTCCAGTTGAAGTCCCCCATAAAGACAAGGGCAGTTGACTTGGAATTGTCCCTTGGTTCCTCAAAGAATAATTTGTTGGCATTATCATCCTGTCTGTGAGGTCTATAGCAGACTCCCACAGTGACATCCACATTATTTGTTTGCCCCTTGGTTCTTGCCCAGAGTCTCTCAACTGTGCCATTGCCAGCTGTGAGCTCCATAAGTTCTAACCTTTCCACTACATACAGTGCTACCCCTCTGCCTCTTCTGCCCTGTCTATCTCTCCTGAAGAGCCTGTATCTGTCCAACAGGGCACTCCAGTCATAGGTCTCATCCCACCGGTTTTCACTTATGCCAATGATGTCAAATCTCAGGGATGGACCAAAGCTTTGAGCTCCTCTTGTTCCTCATGCTGTGTGCATTGGGGTAGAAACATTTCAGGTGTGGTATATTGTAGCCAACACCTCACAAAGTAGATTGAAGGATCCCACGAGGGCTGGTTTTCTCGAGTTTTGACACACCATCCCATCGCTCATCGCTGACAAGCCTGGTTTTGTCCCCATCCCCTTTCCAAACTAGTTTAAAGCTCTGCCAGCCAGTCCCACCAGCTCCCCTGTACTAAAACTCTTTTGCCCCTCTGACAAAGGTGTCAGTAGACCAGGTGCTGAGTGGATTATCGCATGGTCAAAAAAACAAAAAATTTTTCTAATTACACCAACTTGGAGTCACTCATTGACCTGATGGATCTGCCTCTTCCTATCAGTATTATTTCTTGGTACCAGAAGAACAGAGAAAGAACCTGTGCTCCTGTTCCCTCTACCATTATTATTATTATTCTGTCATATTAAACTGTCTTAAACCATGAATTTTACTGGTTTTTTCCCAGTTCTCTCCCTCATCCCACTGAGGGTAGCAGGAGTGAGTGAGCAAATGTGTGGTGTTCAGCTGCTTGCTGGGATAAATCACAACACTTGCTAACAAAAAATCTAGCACCCTGTTTGCCTCGCTCTTTATAACTCTTGTTTCTTGCATTCAGTCCTTCCATCCTCACTACATCTTTTGCAGTTTTCCTTTTGCCTTATGTGCAATCAGTCTAATCCCCTCTCTGAAACAGAGCTGTCTGTTCACAAAAACAGGGGCTGTACAAACACCTGGAGAAACCCCAGTGGGCCTCTTGACTCCACAGCTAGTTCAAAACCTCCAGAGTCTTACTTGAAGGGACTGTCAAAGGCTGCTGGATGGTGATGGATTTTTTTTTATGTGGCACAAGCAGCGTGTCTTTCGCATGCCCATTTGCTTCTGTTCACCTTCTTGTTATACAGATGCTACTTTTTCTTTCCTTCTTTATTTTGATGTTCACAAACATTTGGGAGAGGCTGGAAGGAAGTAATTGGATTAGTGGCATTCATCTGAGGCTGAGTTGTAGGAAATGCTGACTTTCTCAGTTCAATGACTACTGAAAGCTGACAGAAGTCAGCACAACATATGAGTAAGCCATAAACTGTTCTATTCCTCCAGGTCTTTTGATATAAATTTAGTACATACTTACTCCAGGAATGTAAAGCGCTGCTTCAGTGAGTGCTTTGTTCCTACACTCTTTCTACTTGGAAATTAAATCACACGTTAAGCAAAACCCATCTTATATATAGATATTATTATAGGGACAGATATGTAAAAAAATCCCTGCAGGACTTTCTAAAAACTTTAAAAGACATTCACTTTGTTGTTGCATATCCAGTATTACTATTCTTGCAAAGAACTTTGCTAATTATTTCCTTATAATGTATAGCCACAGTACGATGTTCAAAATAATGGGAATTTTAATGGGAAACTTGGTTTTTTAAATTTGCAATTATCCATCTGGGAACTCAAATAAGTAATTAGTAAATTTTGTCAAAATAGTACAGACCTGTAATACCAAAAATCTCACCTGAAGGAATTTAAAATTAAAAATTATCTGTTCTGCAAATGCTTTAGAAGAACCAATATATTTTAAGATTGTTGGCAAACAGTATATGACCAAAAATAGAACAAAACCAAATATATTAAAAACCTTGTATTGAATTCTTTAGCAAATTCAGATTTGGTTTGTCATGATACATATTTGAAGTGCAAGCTTGAATTTTCTTTTTAAAACTATTAAGCTTTATGCAACTAGAACTAATATTGGTCCAGTGTTTGGGGGCAATTTGATATGGGGTTTTGAGTATCTTTGATCTTTCACATAGGTAAGACCTTTTTGAGCTAAAGTTCTAAGAAAAGCAAACCAGTTTCATCAGAGTGAGGAAACATGAAGTTCATGAACAGCATTAAGTTCAGCTGGTGCAGGATCCGTTAGATCTATATCCAGTAGAGCTGACAAATCTGATGCTTTAAATGAACTTAAAGTTATCAGTCTTATTTATTCCTTATCATGACTGCAAACAAAGAAAAAAACAAATGAAAGAGAAATAAAACTGAGCATATAGTACTTCAGCCATCGTGTCTGGCATTAGAGCTATTTTTAGACAAAAGGAGAATACGCGATAGTTTGCTATTAGATAAAAAATTTTTCATTTACTGTATGAAAAGGTCTCGCCCTTTGTAGAAAGACAGGTAATCCCCTGAAATGCAGCATGTTTTGTAGTTTTGCTTTTTTTTTTCCTGTATGTATTTCACATCTCAAATGTTATTTGCATAAATGAAAACAGGCCAACCCCTACAGTAGAAGCAGAAGCTTTGACAGTCAGTGTCCACAATACGGTTCAAAACTGACCTTGTTCTAAGTAGCAACATCATTCCACAAAAGTTTCCAAGGAGTCAGGTCTCAAACCTGCATTTTCTGTAGAGTGACCTTAAACCTTCTCAAATGCTGCCTGACTAATTCCATTTGTTTCAACACAGATAAATATATATTTTTATTTATATTTCTGGCTTTTCTGCTGGATATTTAAAACTCCTCACAACTCTGGAAAATCTCTCTTCTCATTAACATTCACTTGTACAGATCAGCCTTGGCCCCAGAGAGAAACAAAATCCCAAAGAAATGCTTGCGCTTCCCTGCACCAGAGCCACTGCAGAGAGATGAGCACCAAGTTTTGTTCTCTGAGGTTCTGCAGCCATAAATCTTTTCTCCTAGGATAAAATTCTGCTGATAGATGTCAAGGTCTATCTTCTAACACAATAAAACAAATATTTTTCTGTCAGCAGAAGGTAAAAATTTGCCCTTCAGTAACAGCTTACAGTAATATTCCTGTTTTGTAGAGCATAACTCCACTGTGGGGCATTCAGGGCATAGTTAGTTGTTTCTGGTAGCATTAGGCTCTTTTAATAGAAAAAAACACCTCTCAGTTGCTAGTTAGTGTGAAAGATCTGAGCTAGGATACTCTGAAAGGTTTATGCAAAGGCAAAGGAGAAGGATTGGCTTAAACCTGCTTTGAAGGTGGTTTATGCTGATCCATTTTACTGTGCATCGCAACACATGTAATATTCAATTACCAATCCCCAACAAATGAAGCAGTAACCAGCATCATAGTTGAGTGTGCTAACATGATTTTCTGAATATGTCCTGCAAATGTCAGTGTACTGGTTCAATCCACTGATGGCAACATCCTGACAGAACGAATGAATAAACATAATTGTTATCTCAAGTTGGTAGTAAAGCAATTAGAATTCCGTTACAGAGTCTACAGAAAAAGTAGATTTAAAAATATTCTTATGATTATTAGAAATTTAACACAGAATAAGTATTGTTGATTCCAGAAATCTTTTTTTTGTCCCTTCAGAGAACAAGCCTTAAGGTATTGGAGGTCACATTTCAGGTCTAAAACAGAGAGATAATGAGACTCATCTCTTTTGTACAGTGCTTTAAAATTTCCTGATGAAAAGTGCTATGTAAGACCTCGATATTATTATGATTAATGCTCATAATCATCTTGTCAGTACTTTTTCCCCTTCTGACCTTGTAGTTCCCATGTAGTAAAAGGCACTTACCTCACTGCTTGATCAAGCTCTTAAGACAGCTCAGACAGCAGGTTTATGTCTCCTTTACAGGAGGCAGATTCAAGAATCTACCTAGGTGGCTTGATAAAAGAAATGGGATGCTCTGAGGAAAAAAGAAAAAAAAATCATTGATTCATATTTATCACAGAAAGTTTTTCTTCTCCTCAACTGTCAGGCTTTTTTCTCCTTGGATCACTGTCCCTTTATGTAGGACATCCATGGAAATCAATCTGAGTGAGTTATTTGAGAGGAGATGGATTGAGGATAGTGTTTTAGCAATGGGGAGAACTGTTGTTCAGCAGCACTCGTTCCACTGCAGCAATTTCAGGCTAGTGGGCAAAGATGGTAGATATCTCCCTGTTGGATTTTGGCCATCTGGCATAAGCTGGTGAGATGCAACCTCATCAGATACAGGATTTGGAAGAGCACTGTGAACAGAAGTCAGAAATTAGGGAGTTGAGTAGATTACACTTTGATGCTTTTCTGTTCGTACTGGCAGTGGTGTTTCTTGCAGGCTGCAAAGCAGCAGCCTGGCAGGCAACAAGGGACTTCTACAGGAGCTGCATCCTTATGTGAGCTCTCAACTCTACTGCTCCATTCTAAAACTAAATGCAAGCTAACTGAATAAAACCCTGATCTCAGCAGAGTCAATGACAAAACCTCCTCTAGCACTAAATAGATGTCATCTATCCTCTGGCTGTGCGAACAAGTATTCTGGAAAGCTTCATTCACAGGTATAACACTGTTGTCTAGGTTTTTTAAAAATCCACACATTTCAAAAAAATGCACACATTTCAAAAAATGCGCTGGAAAAAAAATCAAGAATCCAGAGCAAGGCAAATATTTTTAACAAATGTCTTTGAGAGCTTAACCACTGCATAATCTTTCCTCAAGAGACAAAGTCCCATTACTAGTTCAGGGTTTATTGAGTGTAAATCCATGTATAATGAGCTTCACTGATATACTTTTCTGTAAAATTGAAAAAGGATTTTTTTAAAGCTGAAGATGTTTGAATGCGAGATAAGAGTGGATATAAAGCTTCTACTTATTTACAAATATATCTATAATTGAGCTGTTCCTAAATGAGAACATTAAAATATTCTTTTGAGTGAAGTGTGACAAGTTTCTTTCCTTACTCAGTACTGTTTCAGGGTTGACACTGGGGTAGAACATTAACCTCAGCTGAATTTTAGCAACTTTTAAAGCTTTTATTTTATATTAAAATTCATCTAATTTGGTGATGTTGGACAAACTGCTTCAATTTAAAGCTTATATAAGGAGATATGATTTCATGTATTCTACTGCCATATAAAAATATTAATATACTTCTACACCAGTCTTAGAGGAAACTGTGAGAAATGGATATCCTGAAACAAAGAGACAAAATAAGGACTTCTCTGTACTTGCAGATTAACTGAATATTATTTTATGAACTTGCTTTAAATCTGTTGCAATGTTTGTTTCTGTGTTTCTAGGTACCGTCTCTCCTTGCGAAACAGAACAGATCAGAACGCACTAAGAAAACACTTAATAACATTGTAAATAGAATGGTTGAGCAAGGGTATCAAGTTAAGCAACTTGAAAAAGGCAAGTAAGGTTCATTTATTTTAACTTTCTGTTAGTTTATGTCTGTCTGTAAGTAGCACATATTTGCATTCTAGGTAATGTGACTGACTTGGGAATGCCAGTTCCCTAAGTTCAGGCAGGAATAAATTTATTGCATATTTGAAGGGAGCAGAAATCAGTATTTCCAGGCTAGAATGTGGCACTGTTAGAGCAGGCTCCACAGCCATGGAAATGATGCACAGTAGTGGTGGTATATCCAAAACTCTGTGGCAAATCAGTAAAAATAAACACTTAGAAACATGGCAGTAAAGGGGGGAAAAAAGTAGGGAATTCAGTAGGAAATTAAAAGTATTTTATCCATGTAGTTCAAATTTTCCCCCTGGAAAACTAAAATTAATTTTCTAAGTTAGTGAAACTACATGATGGTTTTGGCATTAACAAGACCTACATTTTTCACAAAACAGTAGCCAATTAAAAGCATTTAAAATAAATACAAATACCTCTGGAAAAATTTACTGAAATAAAGTAGATCAAATTCTATTTCAAAGAGGAAAACACTCTAGATTTAGTTGAGACTTAAAACAGGAGAGATTTGTTGGAATAACTGTATAAGTATCTACATTTCTTGTCACTAAAATTCAAGACAAATTTCCAGAACTACATACATTAAAAAGGTTAATGAATTCTAAAATAATTCTGGTTATACATATTTATAGCTGTTTTGACCAGCAGGTAAGATACTTAAAAGTACATAAACACAGTACCCACTGAATAGGTTTTTTGTGTCTCAAATTTTCTGTTTTCATGACAATTTTCCAAAGTCAAGGTTCTTACAATAATCAGAAAGTTTAAATATTGTAGAAGATTATCAGGAAATCCATTTTGATATTTTTCCCCTAAAATTGCCTGCATACAGGCTGGACTCAAACAGGTTATATATTAAACTGCAGGAGAAAATCAGTTGGTTTTGTCTTGCCTTGCAAATAAGGGAAGTGCATAGTTAGGGTCTCACGTATCTGCCCATTACTTATGCAGCCACCCCTAATGCACTTTTAACGGGGCTAACATGGGTATTACTGGAAGAGAGGTGGGAAAATGGGAGAAGTGAGTTTGATGGTACTAATTTTGGGTTTTAAGGAGAACTGTCCAAACTAAAAGAGGAACAAAGAGCCCTCTAACTAGCAGTAGCTGCTTAACTATTATTCAGGAAAGACTCAAGGAGTTTATAGAAAATAATAAATGAATAAATATATTCTCATTCTTCAAAATACCTCCCTCACAGCTAATATTTAAACATATGTGTAGAACATTGCAGAGGAATTGTCAAAAGGGCCATCAGAGCTCAGTCTTTGGAAAATTTCAGCTTTCAACACATTTAATAAACCCAAAATTCACATTAAAATCTTCTGCTTTTCTTGACAGTCACAGGAAGGTGATCAACCCTTTTCCATGCCAGATCAGTCATTCGCCACTCAAACTCAGATGTCTCTCCAAATAACCTTGGCTTATATTATTTTTATGTTCTTTGTACGTTTTTCTCATTGCTTTGCTGAATTCGTTATGTTTATTTTTACCTCACTCTGCCAGCTGCACAGATACCACTAGCTGTGAGACAAAAACCTTCACAGCTGGAAACAGCCTAAAATAGGCACCGGGATGATGCCACAGATACATAGCCTCAATTAGCAGCGGGAGCAGCTGTTGCAGCAAGCAAAGACCTTCTTGTGTTTGGTTTGCTCCCTTGTCATTTAGCATCAGATGACACCACTCCTCATCAGGATGCAGTCATTGCACTCGTGCCGCAAGACAGCTATTCCAGCATAGAGGGCTAGAATAAGTCTTTGGAGCCACTTATTTGCAGGATAAGCTCTATTTTGAGGCTGTAAGTAGTGCACTGGGACTTTTTGCTGGCCCTAATACAGGTAAGCTTTCCTTACAGGGAGCAAAGCACAGTGAAAGCTTAGTCACTGAGTAGCTGCCCTTTTTTTAGATGCCCAGATTTATAAGAGTTCTCCCTCATCTCAGTGACACTATTCCAAGGACAGTGCATACCACAGAGGCCTCAAAAGTCACTGATCATGCTACACAAATCCAAGGGAGTGTCATCTGCACATTCTCATAATTCAAACTGTAGCAGAGATGGTAGCTCAAGCTCCTGCTACTTGTCCATGATTTCAGGGAGAGACAGAGGGACAGGAAGAGGGCAGGGGTGAGTAAGAGGATGAGAGAGAAAGAGCAAGAAAGAAAAAGGAGAGTGCAAGGTAGAGGGTGAGAAAGAAGAAAGAGAAAAGATAAATAAAGAGAAAGGAACTCATTAAACTCAGGTTGGAAATTATGGGCCAGATAATAAGCCTGTTTCAATAAAGTAGTTTGTTAAAGCAAATGCAATTAGCCTCCCATTACTGCATGTGTATACAGGTTCATATCCTAACAATGTTGTTCCATCAGGAGTACAAGATACTGTCATGCATCAGTCAATAATAATCCTGCTGTGGATCATGAACAGAATTATTTGAAATACCCTAACTATCTAGGAAGACTTTCTAAATGAGAAAAAATATATAAGTACTGCGTACAAAGCATTTGGAGGGAACCATGACATAAAATGCAATGAAACCAGCTTGTTTAAGATAAGTTGCAGCTTGGAAACATATAGACATTTCAGTGCCACACAGGAAGAATTGCTTTATAGGTGGGATTTTGCTGGACAGGTGAATGAGGGACATCACATTAATTTTCTCAAACTCTTCTTCTCCCAATTCTCAATATAGCCAAAATTAAGATTAATAAATTAATACAAGATTACAATAGGTCTTTCAGAAGTACAAACAGAGCATATAAAAATAAGGAAATATTCAGCAATATTTTTGTGTATACATTGAAATAGCATCATCACAAAATACAACACTGTTGTAGAGTAAGTTTTTTATCATTGAATTGTTGCATTTAATTCTAAACATAGTCAGCTGTACTGAATTAAACCTCAAATTATTTGAGGTTTAATCATTTTAAATGATTATTTAGGGGAAACTAGTAATGAAGACTCAAGTCCCTCAGAGTTGAATCACCACGAAAATATGAAGGCACTTAATCTCAGATCACAGTGGGACAGATCCTTGAGAGAACCAGTAATCTTCATATTACTCTTACAAGTAATAAGCATTTTAGACATTTCTTTTCCTTAGAAAGTATTCCTTGGAGCTCCAGTAAATGCCCATGCCAGACTGGGAGAAGTGCATTTTCCATTCCTAAGTGTTTTATTCGTCCTGTGTTTTAAAGCCCCAGTGAAAATGTTAATTACCTCAGCATAACTGTTTCACAGATCATAATTCATGTAATTTCAAAAATGCTCAACAAGAAGACAAAATAAAGTAAAAAATGGCAGTATTTCTCCTCTTAACTTCCTAAAAGCGGTCCACAAAACTCAGCCATAATTTGAAACAGTTTTCAATGCTTAAACCTTCAAGATATCTGTAAAAAAGTGTCCTGGATACTCAGAGCTGTGCTAGTTTTTATACCTAAAGGTAGGACATCTTTGCTGAATCACTTGTGTACTGGTTTTCCTGCCTAAAACTGCCCGAAATGTTTGATCCTCTTTTCCTGCTGGGCCCAGGGTGATGGGTCTGCTCAATCCCCCACTGCCTTCCTCATCTAGTGGTGGTGACAATGCCACTTCCCCCATTCCTGGGCATCACTCCCAGCATTGGGCTGTTCAATGAACAGCAGCAATCCTCCTCTCATTTTAGAGGAAAAGAGTGATGTGACCTTCTCAGATCAGGATGGGGCTTCAGTGGGACAGCCTGTCCAGCTAATGCAAGAGGGTATGGATGTCAAACACAAAGCCTCAGTGTATGTGCAGTTAAGCTAGTCCTGACAGGGCTTCTAGTCTAACACCTTTGCTGTCTTGAATTATAGAATTTGAATACACTGTATGCAGCTTCTGAGGTGCAACTGATTTTAATACAAATTTACCCAAACATTTTGCATTAGAACTAGTGTTGGTGATGCCTACATAAGCATTGCTATTCTAGTTCTATAATGTAAGGAAATTTCTTCCATTGTTTTAATTGTCACATTTCAACTGAGTTAAAGAACTGGATTAAATGAAAGATGTTTCACTCACTGGAAATTGTTGGTACAAATCCAGCTGGTTTCAGTATTACAATAAAAGAAGACTACTTGGTAAAAGTTATTGTATACTTTGTTGTAGTGGGTTGACCCTAACCAGATACCAGGTACCCACTAAAGCCACTCTCTCACTCTCCCTCTGCAACTGGACAGAGGAGAGAGAAAAAAAACCAGCTAGGAATTCACGAGTAGAGATAAGAGTTGGGACATATCAGTGTCTGATTACCTTCACAGGCAAAACAAGACTCAAAGTGGGGATAATACTCCTATTTATTACTAACACGATAAGAGCCAAAGAGTGAGAAATAAAACAGTCTTAAAAACACCTTCCCCCCACCCCTCCTTCCTTCCATGTTCTCCCTCCTCCCACCCAGCAGTGCAGGGGCATAGGGAGTGGCTGTTGCAGTCAGTTGTTGTTTCTGCCGCTGCTCAGAGAGAGGAGTCCTTCCCCTACTACCGTGGGGTCCCTCCCATGGGAGACAGTCCTTGATGAACCTCTTCAGCATGAGTCCATCCCTTGGGCAGCAGCTCTTCCCAAACTGCTGTCCCGTGGGTCACTCCTCCATGGGGTGCACTCCTTCATGAATGAGCTGTACTGATGTGGGTCTGCCACAGGGGCCACAGGTCCTACCTGGGAAAATCCTGCTCCAGAATGGGCTTTCCTCTCCACAGGCCACAGGTCTCCGGCAGGACCCTGCTCCATCCTGGGCCTCCCATGGGGTCACAGCTTCTTTCATGCATCCACCTGCTCCAGCATGGGCTCCTCCATGGGCTGCAGGTGGGTCTCTGCACCCTGATGGTCCTCCATGGGCTGCAAGGGGACAGCTGCTTTACCATGGTCTTCACCACAGGCCACAGGGGCCACAGCTCTGGCACCTGTAGCACTCCCACTACATTTGTGAAGAGGAAGGTTATGTTCAGGCATCCACACCACAAAACCTCTCTACATTTGGAATCTGGCTGCAATCCTGTGGCAGCCTCAGATGAAAATCAAATGACAGGAGAGCATCAGAGACCTCATCAATCTTTTATCCACCACAGGTAATCATGTTTGGGCTGTGAAGAACACGTGTGAGTATAGAAGGGCCAGAGCATTGCTACCATCCCTGTCTGCACTGCACATGACCTGTCAATGAGCTTAGGGCCTCTGTTCCCGAGGCCGTCAGTGCAGGGCCTTTCACAAACACTAAATTCACATAAAAGTTCTGTAAAGTTTTATTAGGGAAAAAACACCCTTTAAACAGTTGGCTCAGTTCTCTGCTGAAGGGAACCTTTCTCCCTGAACAGTCAAAAGTGGTCAGGCCAACACAAAAGTACATTGGGAAAGCTTAGCAGAAACTGGCACCAAGTTAAATAGTAATTTCCACATGCCAAGTGTCACTAGCTCCTTGCTTTGATTATAAATCAGGTGTGCTCATGTATTTTCAAGACTGAAAACAATGGTCACTGAGTTATGCCTGAATTCATGCTTCACTCTCACACCGTCCAAACTAAGCCAAGACATTATATAGCACTATGTAATAAGTGAAACTGCTCTCAAGAGCTTATCAAATTAAACTAAACAATTTTACATTGCTCCAAATGCTCTCAGCATGGTTTTCTTTTTCTTTTTTCCCAGAAAACTAACATGAGATTTTAACTATTATAGTCAAAGACAAAATGAAAAAGCCAGCACTTACTTTTTTATTTTCTGCATTTCTATTACCACACCACAGGTAATGCAGCATAAATGGTAAATGACATTAAAAAAAAAACTACGAAGATGAATAAGTGATTTTGGAACCTCAGCCCATTGGGCTTTTATGGCTAGTTAGTTTCACATATATTCGTCTAAAAATATATTAAGGCAAATAGATAGATAGATAGATAGATAGATAGATAGATAGATAGATAGATAAAGGTTACTGAACAGCCCAATAATCTAATTCTAACCTATTTATACTGAAAATCCTATGTGTCCTGGACAAAGCGTACCAAAATCAAGTGAATTGCCCATGTAACCTTTGACAAATCAAAATAAAGCACTTTCATGCACTTTCACACACTATCTTTAAACAGCTGCCTCCATGAATTAGAATTCAAGAGAAGTGTGCAGGCATCTTGATGCCACTTTAGGCACCCAAATCAAAAATTCAAATCCTCAAAACTTCCTCAAGTTTCCACAAGAGAAATCTCCTAGGAGACCAAGTTTTTGCATAGAGTGAGCAGAAGTACTTGAGTCCTGAAAGCACTCAGCAATTTGATGTCTATCTCACATCTAAACCCACCGATATTCCCAGACAATGTTTTCTAATACCTGTCCTATTTTCAAGAGCTGACATGTCAGATGTACCCCAAGGATGTCTAACCTCAGACAAACCACAGCCAGGAGAAGAAGCCAGCCATTCCCTCATTCCAATCCTTCTCATCCTAGTCAATAGTAGTAGTAGTAGTAGTAGTAGTAGTATCAGAAGTGTTTCCTTGGGATGCAGGATCAAATCCCCTTTAAACTTCTGTTTTCCATGTAAGCATCTTAACCATCAAGCTGCATCAAGCTGCATCAAGCTGCCCTGTTCTATAGAAGCTCATCAGAGACACGTTCCACTCTTCACACACAATTACGGATTTATGGGGTTATAGAGACTCATATTCCTTCTCTCCAAGTTGACTTTGGAGAGATGACAGAGAGGTAATTTAGTAACCAGCAAGGCATGATACTCATCTGACAGTATGAGATATGTAGTCATGTTCCTAATGCTCCTAGTTATTTCTTCCCATGGGTAATTAGGTAGCTCTCTACCATACTCCCTACCTTTTTCATCCACTTAAAGAATGTGGGATTGTAGATGTGTATTCACTGTGTGGCAAGACACCTGGAAGTTGTATTCTGCCTTGCAAATCCCCCTTTCTCAACCTAAGCTCAACTGTTTAAGGAGCTAACACTCTAGTTTTTGAGCCATTTATTTAATTTTCACCTAATCTGGTTTATCACTTTCTATAAACAGAACTCACATGTCCACGTACCTTTAGAACTGAGGCCTCAGATGATTTTGAAGCTGTGGATTAGGGTCCTAAATTATTAAGAAACATTAGGAAATTTTATTGAATATGACTTTCCTCAATATTTGCAAAAGACTAAAATAGTTAGAGATTACAAACCCTAGTCCTCATTAAATTATTGTAAGATCTCACTCTTGTCTCTACAACAAAACTGTAAAGTAGATTATGTAGTGTAAGAACAGACTATAATTGGATGAAGTGAGACTAAAAAAATTGCAGGTTTATGTTCCCCCTAATACTAATTCACTGCCAAAGCACTTCATTAAATCTCAGTTACAGGTCAGAGTTCCACCATGAAATGGTAGGATATGTTAAATAACTATGTACTAAGCGTGGGTTTATATTGTCTCACTTTGCTTTGTGAGAAAGGTAAATGTGATTTTGTGAGGAAAAATTCCATATCCATCAGACATTTATAGATCAGGTGAATGAAATCAATTTGCTTGCAGGATCCCCTGGTGTTCTTCCTCCATAAGGTATTTTCTCAGGTTACCTATGAAATCGGTGAAGCAATGGTACAGCTAAAAAAACATGCAGCTAAAAAAATTGAAATGAAGGGAAACATATATCTTGTTTCTTTGTAGATGAAAAAACATTTGGTAATTCTTTTGTGGTTTTGGTAGCTTGACTGGGAAAAAAAGTCAGCTGAGCAGTGTAAAATAATAAGGAAGCAGGGAATAACTGGCTTTGTAAGGGCAGACGTGATGCTTGATTCTTCTCTAATTCATGGGAAGAGTTAGTCCTGAGGAAGGGCAATCATACTATGTAATAGTCTCCTTCAGTTTGTAGATCTAAGATATTGAGCCTGGATCTGTGCTTTTGACAGAACAAAGAATCTCGGATCAGTGGCATTTTTGGTTTCCACTCTGGCCGGTTTGAGTTGGCTTTGTGCTCCTCCATCCCTTGGTAAGACAGGGTATGTTCTTCCACAGCAACTAGAGCAAGAACTGATTATTTTTTTTAAGTGAAAGGGCTGGGGGTTTGGGGTTTGTTGTTTTTTTTTTTTCAATAAACAGTTTAAAAGTTCAAACTACTTTGTCATCTAGAATTTATAAAAATATTTTGTCTGATTGAATTTATTAAAATAAAATTGTTGCATTATTTAGAGATGCTTTTATTCAGCTTTTCTGCAATTGAACACTCAGACTGGATAATTGGCTACCCATACATGCATAGTTGTAAATGAAGCTTAAAATGTGGTCCTTTACATTAGGTGTAATTTGCAGGAAAAAACGTCCTAGACATATATCTACTCCATGATTTATAAGAGTATGTGATACCATCCGCACTTTTCACAGCTAAACCCTTGAAAACTGGGAGATTGACAAAGAGACCCCAACATGAAGAACATTCATTAAAAGATATAAATAGCCAAGATCTGTGCTGTTTTGTTTCAATCTTTTTTATCCTGTTGAAAACAGGAAAGCCTCCTGTCATGCAGGCTCAGGGATTTTCAGGGCCCAATAAAGGTTAGTGACATTTTCAATTCATGTTTGTTTTCATTCTTCTAATCATGAACCCCGTGTTAGGCTGAGAAACCAGCTGAGCTTAATCCATAACCTTTTACAAGTGAAACATTAGCTCACAGCATGTTCTGTTGTCTTTTTAAAGCAATACAAAAGCAAAGGTAAGAAAAAAAACAAAACGAGCCACAATATACATGATAAAACATAGCAGCAGCCAAATGTGAAGGTTACTTGAAAGCGGTTACAGTTGTTGACAATAGCACATTTTTAGGTCATTAAATCATGGCCAGATGTCATACCTGCTGGGTTTTTTTCACAAGAGTATTCAGGACAGAAGGCTAGAGGCAAAAATGTAGGAAAGATTATCTAGCATTTTATCCTACATTTTGACAAATATTCTGACACATTCCCATACCATCATTTTTGATTGATATTAGCTATGGAGAAAACATCTGACTAGTTTCTCCTCTTTCCTTTTACAGATCAGCTAGTCCCACTGGTTTGACTTGTAAGTTGCATCAGTTAAGTAGACAATGCTTTAGGTTTTTATGGCAATACAGCGCAACAGGCTTAATGTTATACAAGGGCAGACTATTGGCCACATATGGCAACCTTCCTGCCCCACTGAGCATGGGGAAGGACACATACTGAGCAAAACTGGAGGGAAGAACAGCTCTGACTACAAAGCACACAGTCAAGGATGGATAATTATTTCTCCAGCCTGTAAAAACCATTATGGAGAGAACCTGACCTCCCATCTCTCTGTTGGATAACAAATACAATCACGCATGTAATAAGAAGGTTCTCAAGTTACAAACTTTTATTAACCAGAACAAGAAACCCTGTTAATTTGTAGAGAAAAATAAAGAAACAGCAGTCAGAAGCTATCTGAAAACAGAACAGTAAGACATAAATGAAAGAGCCCCTGACTAAAAAACAACCTAAAGATAAAAAGGGAGCCCTCAAAAAAGGCAACTATTGATTTGAATTAGTGTATGTGCCACAGATGGATCCTGTGAAAAGAAACCTAAACACTGGCTTTGTGAAGTATTGCTGACATATCTGAGATTATAAAGATAGGTAAAAGAAGCAGAGAAGAAAGCAGTGGTTCAGCATACAGTGAAACTAAATTAAAGAAGCTGACAGATTTTTGTGTCATAGACGATTGCTCTTTTGACTGAGTTAACATTAATATACAGCATAAGCTTACTTGACATTAGAGAAGGCACATGTATAAGCCCTTACCCATGACCCAGTTATGGGAAATGCTTCAACCAGAATTTTTCCTTTATTAGATACCAGAGAACCAATATGGTAGGGAAAACTTCACCAAGCAGTGGATTCTTTCATGCCTGATGGAAGCTGAGCACAGGCTGCAGCATTTTCCTCAGGGTGGCATTCACAGGATTTCTTTCTTTTCCTTACCTGACCACCTACATTCCAAACATCTTTGAATTCTGTTTTCCTCTGTGTGGACTCGGAAAATAGGCTGAAAAATTATGAAGGAGGGGGAAGAAGAGAAAGGGAGAAAGGAAATAACTAAAATGTAGCAGGGAGACATATACACACATATATAGTAAAATCCTAGAAGGGCCATTTCCTTAGTGAACAAGTCTAAAACATTCAGACTCAATTAGAGAAAGCTGAGATGGGGAGACAAACACTACAAGTATGGACTATCCTAGACATTACTCCACTGATGATGCACCAAGATGTGATATTGTTTCCCTACCTAGGCTGCCTGACCATGACACTTTGACAGTACCTATGTGCCTGCTGGCCACCACAGCATTGAGAACTTCTTGTCTAGCTCAAGGCTAAGAAAATTACAAGCATTGAAGCTGAGGCTCACAGAGACAGCAAAGTATTACTTTACCTGCTGCATGTTGCTCTCTTGACTAGCAAGAAGTTTAACATGGAGAGCGGGACCCATTGTCTGCATGTAGATCAGCAGGGAAATCAGTCACTGTATCTACAAAATGGTTTTCCTCTGATTTGTCAGAAAAAGTTACTGGTTAGGGTGCAGACGCACAGCCACAATCCAACTCTGTCTTCAGGAGCAAAGAACAGGGCGAGAACAGAGCTCCAAGTTCTACTTAATTATCTGGCCTGCTCCTAGGGCAATATAACTACTTATCCAGGGCACAGTGCAGCATTACAATCAAGTCCAGAATAAATAAAAAGGGGCTTGGGAGGATTAAAAGGGCTTTTATGGATAGGGAATTAAACACGAAAGAGAAAGAAAGTCTATTAACAGATGAGGGGGATGAATTTAATGGCAACTCAAAAATGGGTGAGATAATAGTCTTGCTAAATGAAAAATAAAAGGCAAAAAAAGAACTGGAAGGTCCACTAAAACCAGCCATTGGTAATAACATGTAAGACTCTACAATTTAAATATTTATTTATGCAATTTAAATTTACAATTTAATTATTTACACAATTTAAATATTTTATTTATCCTTATGTATTAGGATAATTAACTGTCAAATTTATTCACTCATTATTATAACTTCAGAAAGTACATCTGCACATTTACACATGACCTGTGATGATGTCATAGCAGAATTCCCAGATGCTTCTCTAGTTTGACTAGTATCTTTGTAACCTCACCAGTCCATCCATCATCTATCTGATCTTCATGTTGACTAGCCTTCCCCATGCTATTGCTCCCTCAATGTTTATGTAATTTCTTTCCTGAACATTTTTCCATCCATACAAAATTTAAATAAGATTGCCAGCAGGTTTTTGAGAGTCCCTTTTGCTTTTACTATATTTCTACTACTACATAGCATTTTATCTTTAGGACTTATGTCAGTGTATGTGTTTGTTATTTTCAACATATTTAGGACAGTTCCTGGTTAGTTCATGTTCCTGGTTAGTTGCCCATTCTCACCTGCAGAACTGACTGTATTGCATCAGTCACAGAGTCACAGAATATTCTTAGTTGGAAGGGACCCACAAAGATCATCAAGTCCAACTCTTAAGTGAAGGGATCACTGCAGTACAGGTCATCATCAGAGATAGTTAAGACAGCCACACCAGTGGAAACTTCTGTTCCTTCCATCTTTCAAAATCCTTTCACAGCAGTTTCAAAATAAATTCAATATTTCTGTTGAAATGGCATTTTTTCATGCCCAGTCTAATGGAAGACAGCCCTAACACTTGTTCTTCACACTGTGGTTTGATTCTGATGATAGAGGTCTATGGTGAGTACAGTGACATGCTGTTGAATCTGTCACCATTTTCCCAAACCTTTGAGATAGAGAGGTGTCAAATGCTTTCTAAATAATAAATAAAATACACCGTTAGTGGGTGATAAAGTTTTTTCAGTGATGTGGTTTCAGCACTGTGTACGGTTTAGGTGCCGTACTCTCCTCTGACACAAGCTTTCTGTAGCATGGCGGTATTTACAGCATTTGCTTCCTGTGACTGTGGAAATTACAAGGAAATTACTTCTTCTTGAAAGAGATATCACTGATATGGTTCAACTGTAACACTCTTATGTCTGCTTTCTTTGTCATGGAGAAAAAAATTCCCTCCATCCAGTCAAAAATGGCCAATTTTTAAACATTCATACACAGTTGCAGATTTTCACAAGATCAGCATGAAAGTCATCAGCCAAATTTTGCAATTTTGCTGGGGCATTCTCCTTCTATACTGCTTTCCCAAACTGCACTTTCAGATAAGTATGCATTGCAATACTGGTAGTACCTATAGTGTGTGTGGCCCTGACTTTGTTCTGTGTTTCTGTTATTCTAAACTGTGAGTAGCTCTAGGGAGGAATGAATGTTGGCAAAGCGAACACTGCATAAGTGCAAACTATTACCTTTTACTATATTCAGCCAAAAAAAAGGCTGTGGTAAGTAGGGCCACACAAACCTTTTATCATCACTTCTCTCTTTACTTCAGAAGTTGCATGCTCTCTCTTGTTTTGCCAGCCTTTATTTGCCCACTTGATTCTATGGTCTTTCTCCTGTATCTTCTCTCTGTGTGAGTTTCTTTTTACTGTATCTCACCAGCTCAAATACTTTTATGATAGCATGGTCCAAAGGCCTTGCAGCAGCAAGTGGGCTTCACAGATAATATTTCACTGCATCACAAAGTTAATTTGTTTTTTTCACCTTTGAATCTTTCACAGTGTTCAGACTCGGTCTGGATATCAACTTGTTTCACTTTTTAAATTTAAAAAAGTCTCTGTCCGTTGAATGCTCAATGTTCTGGCTTTGTTTTTTTATTTTATCAGATTATGTTTCCAGGGTGTTAACTGAGGAGGGATTTGCAGTGATCAGGTTATTAGGACTGCTTTAATCAATTAAATGCTTTTCTGCCTCATTGCATGAACTCAGATCAATGTTCTCTATTCATTTTGAGAATTCATATTGTTAATAATCCCAAGTCCTGCTACAGGAGTGACTGATAGGTTTACTTGGCCCTTTAATGGACATCTCTTGGTGACAAGAATTAAATTACAGAATTAGAAAGACTGACAGTGAGGAGGTGAAACAGCAATACAGAGTGAAGCAGAAATTTCAGAAGCTGGACCATTAGAAGTGGGTGATGTTAGGCTTCTAGGTCCATTTGAATTCCTAAATACCAGGGCTGAAAGACTGATGATCCCAATGCTTCCCTCAGCCTCCATGGGAGCTGCTATATTCTCAGTATCTCTGAAAACCTGGTCCTCACCAATTAGACCCCATGTGGATTTAGTTGTTTGTGAACAACTTTGGAACAGCTTTGGGAGCCTTGCCTAACAGCATCTGGAAATAATGGGACGAAGCAAGGAGAGAAAAAACAGTGTTGAGTATCATGAGATCATTACCGATCATACAGTACAGATGTTCAGTTGAAGTAGTTTCCAAAGGAAAAAACAAAAGCCTCAACATCTGGCATGCTCAAGCCAGCACTTCTCACCCATCACATCTCCTGCTTTCACCAACAGCTGTGCTGAAGCTAGCAATAGTCTTTAATGGCATATCTCTACTATTTGTTCACTGTCTCAACCTCCCAGAGGGCTTCCCCCATTTGCCAGATGCAAAATACGATAATTAAAACAAAGCCCAATGTACCTATGCCCTGAGTACAGAACTGCATATTTCAACCTGTGCATTAGGCAGAACTTGAAGCAAACTGAGCCCAAAGTCATGAGGATCTCTCACCAGTTAGCAGGAGGCAGGGATCGAAGCTGGTGGGTATCCTTGATCTTTAGCATACCATTTATTTCATTACATCTAATTTGGTTGATATTATCAACATTATTACACTGATAGTTGTTTCAACTCAGACTAATTTAATTGATAGAATTCTGTGTCCTTGCTATTATATGAGACAATTAGCTCTCATTAGTTCACATTTCACTCATTTTCCACTGACTGATTGCACTACGTACTGATACTTGCTAATATCAATGTGTAATGCAATCAGTCAGAGGAAATGTTGGTATAGTATCTCTAAAAACTATCACACTTATCATTCTGATTGTCTTCAAAGTACCAATATTTTCGTATAACTTAATAGTTTCATAATGCAATGTTTTGTATTAATAACAATCTTTTAAGGTCACACAGTTAATCACATAACGAATTAAACAGTAGTTAACTAATGAGGATGCAACTTATTAATAATTGCAGATGATACATTTCCGTTATTCAGTATAACCTTTAAAGACCAGAGCTAAGACTGAGGATTGACTTAAAGACTTTTTGCCTCCTTTCTCCTATATCTTCCTGTGGTTTCTTTTCCTGAATTCTAAGCATTTTTTGTATGCTATTGTCACAGGTTTGCTGTAACCATATGGACAGCTTTAGCAAAGCAAGAACATGCAGCTAATGCTTTGATACAAAGGTGAAGAGGTTACTTGAATTGTACTACTGTTAATTTGCCCCTTAAGCACCTACAGCAGAGAGTCTATAATGGTAAGGACTGAAGAACAGAGATTTGTCTATCAGATTATTACGTCAGAAATGCTAAAGATTCAAAGGAAAGAAAAGGGTAAAAGGCTTTTTGTAACCAACTTAATATAATCTACTGAGCTTTCACCAAGGTCCATCTGAAAATACACTAGCAGTTTACTCAGAAAATTACATACCTAAATTTCTCTTCTAAAGCACTTGTATATCATGGCTCACTGGTGTGAATTTGTAGCTGTGTTTATAAAAAATAAACTTCCAGTTCTTACATTTGTATGAAGTATGAAATCTCTCAACAAGCCATATATTATAGATCATTCTGTGAAAAATAATAGTCCAACACTCTCCACTATGTCATTCGTAAGTCTCATCTGTTCAATAGCACACACACTTAATCACATCCACAGTGAATCTGATACAGGCTCATAATCTTTAAAAGGAAACAACTGATGTGGGAAACATAAAAAAGAGTAAAATAAATGGTTTGCAGTTTGTGACTTTAAAAATTCCCTACAAACATATTTTAAAGAGTAAATCCAAATAAGTCCTGCAATGCTAAATTTGATGCTGAATAATGACAGAGGACATTTAAATACTGTAGTTACTATAATAATCCCTGTTTGAATCATGGCTTCCATGAACTGGGCTATGCCTGTAGACAGAAACTAATTGCTACAAACACTAATTTTCAAGTCCCTTTTGTTTAGTATTGCAGGCACCTCTGGATGCAGAAGGTACACAATTAGCAGAATTCATGGTTCTGATTGTGCATTGTGGGGCTAGTATAAACACTGATGATTACTGTTCCACTGTAATGGTTGATTTTTATTTATTTTTTTCTGATTGTTTAATAAGGGCATCTATTCTGCATCGGACACTGGCAAGGCTACTGGTGAAATCAGTTAGGTCACTTTTTCTGGTCATAGTAGCAGGACAAGCCTTGTGATGGTAACGGATGACTAAAGGCATAATTACAGGCTATTTAACAACATCTGTTTCCCCACTTAACATTGTCTGCTTAAGTTAGTCATAGTTAAATAAAGGAAAATAATGGTGAAGACACTAAAAATTACTATTACATGGGTAAAACTCTAGGGTTTGTCATAATTATAGAAAACATGGTTTACAGTGATTTTTAAAAGGCACTAATTTATATCAGAGAATTTCTAGACACATACACTCTGGCTCATTGCTGCTGTTTTTATAGTCTGTGTTATTTAAATACCTATTTGTACAGAAGAATTAGTTGAAATTAGGAAAAAAATGAAGATGACTATTGAATTTTGCTGTATGTTCTCATCCAGTATAATTATATGACAAGTCTAGTAACTCTTTTTATGGTTTTGGGGTTAAGAACAAATACCCAGAACACCACCAGCTCCTGTCAATGACAATGGGAAGAGCTGAGAGCTCTGTGTACCTCTGTATGCTTCTCCAGTCATCCAGGCATACTGTTTTCATCCCTTTATTTATACAGGTCAATCACTTGTCATTTCTTAATATATTGCTGCTTCAGGACCAAATATAACACATAAATAAATATGTACTGTCAAAGCCCATGTTTCACATGGATATATAGCCAAACCATCTAGAGCAGCAACATAACTGTACATCTAGCTAACATCAGGGCATGTGTTCTCTAAGTTCCCCACACTCTCTTTTTCTGTGCAGATAAATGACATAATGTAATCAGAATATGCACTATAACACTATAACATTGACAGAACAAGGGAGATAGCTTTTTTTTTTGGTGGGTTGGTTGGTTTAAAATTAAGGAAATATCAGAGCAAATATTGAACTTCTTTACATCAGTTGTTACCAACAGGCAGATTTTTGCAGTTACCACCGTGCAAAACCTGCTGAAAACACTGAAGTTTTGTCTAAATAAGGCAGGTGACCTTATTTGCTCAAAGGTGAGTCCTAGCACAAGATCATAATATGCTTTAAAATATGCTTGACTTAAGGCCTCTCTGAAGGCCACAGAACAACTTGACTCAAACTTCTTGTGCACTAGTCAGTCATGTTTTTTGACACAGTTCTTGCAAAAGAATGGATTTATTCTTTGACCATTCTAGTGAGCTATAACTAAACAGATCTCCATAGCACCATTTACCCCTAGGTAAATGGTGCTGTGGACATTGAAGTCAAGTTCCCAGTGTCACAATGTCCTTTCAGAGCAAAAAAAAAAAAAAGCAGTAAGAGAAAAAGATATGAATATGATACAAATAACTATGTCACCTATACTATCAACTGAATTTCTTAACAACTTTTCAGATAGTCTGAAGTGCCTTGTGTAATCGCCCAATGTGCTCAAACCCTGCCCATCATATATCAGTACTACTAGGAGAGGGTCAGTCCATTTGCTCTGGTTCCTGTTTCAGGCAGCTATCATTGTCATTTACCTCTGGCCTTCTTTTTTAGCAGATCCTTGCTAACCTTCATCTCATGAGTGAGTTTTGGGAACAGTGCAACTTCTCCATGTGGAGTACAGCAACTCTGCAACATTCTCCTAAGCATAGGCACCGTGGAGACAGGCAGCATTGCACTCACACACAGATGATGGGTCAAGGAGTGAGCATGCATTTACTGTCAGAAGAGAGAAAACAGGGCTACAGCCATAAAATGGTATCATACAGTGTGTATATGTTAAAATTTCGTGACAAAATCACTATAAATTGGTTCTGCAGCTCATGTCTCCCATTACCACCAGGTTCATGATGAATCCACTGCTGATGTAGTGGTAATGTACCACTTCATCAGTCACAAACATAGTATGCAATCTGTGCCTGGGCACTCATGGCTAGGCTTTGCGAACGAAGATTTGGGAAGGGCTCTACCCACTATTCTTGCAAGCGCGTTGGTGGCTAAAAAGGCCAATACGAGAAAGGCAAGTCCGGTTGCAAAAGACACAGCAGAAAGACTCCTTAGATGGTATATTCTGCAAGGCTCGATTCTTTCTGCGTTGTCTTTTCTCCTCAAGAGTGATCCTGCGTGCTTTCTCAAAAGCATCAGTGGCGTTATAAATGGACTGTCTCCAGGCCTCCCGGTTAGAGGCCAGAGTAGACCAGTTATGGTGATCAATATGCCCAAGGCTGAGTTGTTGCTTCAGGGAGTCCTTGTATCTTTTCTTCGGAGCTCCTCTCTTGCGGCAGCCGGAGGCAAGTTCACCATAAAGCAGGATCTTAGGGAGGCGGTGGTCCTTCATCCTGGAGACGTGCCCTGCCCAGCGCAGTTGCGTTCTCAGTAGCATGGCTTCAATACTTGTGATTGCTGCCTGTACAAGAACAGATGTATTGGTCACATAATCTGACCAGTGGATGTTCAGGATTGTACGGAGGCAGCGTTGATGGAAGCGTTCTAGGAGACGCAGGTGGTGGCGGTAGATGACCCATGTTTCGGAACCATATAAAAGAGTAGACAGCACTATGGCTCTGTAGACACTGATCTTGGTACCTTTCTTCAAGTGTTTATTACGCCAGACTCTTTTATGGAGTTTTCCAAAAGCACTATATGCCTTCGCTAACCTATTGTCTATCTCCCCGTCAATCTTACCATCTGAGGAGATGAGGCTGCCTAAGTAATTAAACTGTTGGACTGATTTGAGTTCTGATTGGCCGATGGTGATGTGGGGATGATGGAGGACTTCCTGAGGTGCAGGTTGATGGAGAACTTCAGTCTTCTTTAAGCTGACTTCCAGCCCAAAGAGCTCAGCAGCATCTGCAAAGCAGGATGTTAAACGCTGCAGGGCTGCTTCTGTGTGAGCGACAAGGGCGGCGTCATCAGCATAAAGCAGCTCCCGGACAAGATGGTTCAGGGTCTTAGTATGGGCCTTCAGTCGCCTTAGGTTGAATAGGCTTCCATCAGTACGATATCGAATGTAGATACATCCTGGGCACTATTGAAAATACAATTTTGTATGCCATTTTCCCTGGTAGCTAGGCTGAGAATGGTTCAGAGGCACCATATACCTATCTGAGACTGCACAGCTCTGTCAGCTGCTTGAATTCCTGCCCATAATAGTGTGACTTGCTGGCAGGTAATAGACCAATAGATGACAGAGAACAATAGATTCAAGATACATAATCACTTCTCTAGCTGCAGTATTTTCTAATAAATCTATTTCGGGGAAATTTGGGCTAGCACAAATCTTTTTCAAACTTACAGAAACAGATGCATTATCACTTTGGTCCAAACTTCCATTTTCTGTTGCAATTATCAAGAACTTTTCTGTGAGTTGACCTGTGTTTTTAGCAGATACAAGAGCTCAACAGCTTTGCATATTTTAGTGTTCATTTGCCCATATAAAATATACTAAACCCATTCTCATAGATTTGCTAATCCTTCACACTTACTTACACAACTTTTCTTTCACTCAAATTATTTTTTTAAATTACTGTTACAAGCTATCATCTAAATGTTTTTCAACAAATGCTTGCCTAGTTAGCAAGTTCACATGTCTCTAGGATGAGAATCACTTCTGCTGTTATGCTCAGTCTTCAAGTTGAAATCTCCATTCCTCTTCCAGATAGGTTGGTCTCTCTCATAAGCCTTTCCTGAAAGTACAACTCCTATAAATAGAGAACAATGTGGTACCTCTACTCAGAGATGCTCACATACCAAGTAACTCGAACTCAACCATAATATACAAGCACTAAAGATGATTATATAGAATTAATAAAGGCACAGAAATATCTCATGTGGTTCCCACATCACAAATTCTGATTTTATTAAGCATTTTAAGTTTGAATATTCAGAAAAAGTGTAGAAATATAACCAAAAAATATTTTAAAATAGATAAATTATTTGACTTCATCCATTGGCCAAGTAAATTTTAAGAAACGTATGTAAAAAGTTATTAAGCAGCGGACAAAGAGTGAATAATACTTCTAAATTAAAGGATAAAGTATTTTTAATCAAGATCTCAATTTCAAACTTCATGTTTTTAAGAGAGAAGAGTTTGGATACAGTTTTTTATTTCATGTGTAATAAGTTATTTAAATCTATTTAAATCTACTCACTATACCAAGCAGTGTTACCAAGCAATTAAAATCTGGAAACATACAAGTGTCATTGAGGACAAAACATATAGATCCTGTATTTTGAAAAGTATGTTACCCTTTTGTGTTAAAAATATTATTCAGCAACTTTGTTCCAACTGGATGTCTACCAAAAAAATAAGACAAATTGAAAATCAGTGGAGTTAAACCCCTTGGAGAGATGCAATACTGTGAGTATAATTGAAACGTTAATAATTATGCTCATGTTGATAATTACCAAGAATAGTTTGATAAAGTAGTTACAGAGCTCAACTTTCACCTCTGAGTCTTGGATTTGATTTCTACCTGGGACTGTATGAAAAGAGTTCAATTATCTCCATCTCCCTTTTATTGGATAGATTTTCTACCCCATTCACACTTCAAAAATAAACAAGAATAAAAATAGAGAAGGACAGAAAGAACATTTTATGCCCCCTAATCGGATAATTAATATGAAGTTGTTGGGGTTTTTTTTAATTAAATTTGAAAGGAAGTATAATACAATTTAGACCATTTGGGAAAGACACAAAATGACTGAAAAATGCAAAATGAAAACAAAGCTCTACTGAAGAGAGAGCTTCACCTACCATTTCTTTTACTATTTTGAGTATAACATACAAAAATTACTGTAGTCTCATAATGTAAAAATAATACATTTGTTGCTGTGCAACAGGCTCATAGCTATGTTTCCAGCCTCATCAACATGGTGCAAACACTTGAGCACAACACTTATTCCATTCAGTCTAACGCATAATGAGAAAAGGAAATAAATTACAGTTTATGCACAGAATTAACAACAGAAGTTCAAACAAATATATTCAGCCTACTCAATGTTTTGATGCTGGGTTTTAATTAGCCCAATTGCATCCATCCACATATAGCAGTAAAAGAGCAATAATTGCTAGACTATGTAGAGATCTAAGCACATGAGTCTCTAACTTAAAGCTTTTGAAGATTTTATAAAGTTCCACTCAATTTGCAGTGCATCTCTTGCATACCATGATAATAAGGTCTGGGCAATACCTGAAGCCCTGATGCCAAGCTATGAGACAGTATGCCGCTAGGAATTTAGGAAACAGTGAAGCTTGCCTTATCATGGAAAGCAAACTCTCAGAGATTTCTGCAGTGATAGGTAAAAATTAAGAAACAAAAATCAAAATTTAACAACAATCTTTGTTTATGAGGCAGCACAGTTAGTCTCCATCAATGACTTACCATTTACTATGGTAAACATTGGTTTAATCTGTGAGTTGTAAGTCTGAAAAAAAACCACAAACACCAAACCCCACTATGTTTCCATCATAGACACAAGTTGCATTCCTTAATTGCAATAAGGAGATAATCCAAAGGGGATTTTATTCCATTCCTAAGTGAAAGCAATATCACCATTATCTGTACTCTTCTTTCTTAATTGTTCTAGATACCTAGATAAAATAGGAAATTAAATAAGATCTAGGCATCATGAATAATGTATTTTAGAAAATTTAGATTCTAGTACCCTGAGACGAGTAGGCAGGAAAAAAATCTAGCTAAAGCCTGGAAATTAACAGGAATTTTCCTATGGATTTCAGCAGCATTCAAGAGGAATTTGAAATAAATAGAGCTAATAGCAAGAACGTGACAGTATTCAGCTTAGCTTGGAATTGAAATATGCAGAAAGTGCTCCAGTTACCGATAGTAAGATCACCTGTTTCTCCATTCCTCTCACCTTTTCCCTGGTCTTTAGTTACAAGTGCTTTGATTTTAAGTCAAAAGGTAAATACTGTGTTTATGTATGCTTTGTCCCTTTTCTTTCAACAGTGTAGGGAGATAGAAGTGGATTAGGAAGGACTGAGGGTATCGCAGTCAAGCATAAGGCCAAAATTTTTTGAAATCAAGATTCACTAGCTCTGTAATTTATGTAAAAAGGGAGGCAGATGGATGGGGACAAACCCCTTGCCTTCTGAAGAACATGTCCAAGCAGTTTCCTGTGGTTTTTTTTTATTTTTGCCTAGGTTATGCATAGCTTTAGTTTTCTTGGAACTCCTTTGGTACAAATCAAATATATATCTTACAATTACAATAACATTTGCTTCATTTCTTCCGAGCACCTTGCATGCTTGATTCCTCATACACGGTAGAGCCAATTTAAATTTACTTACTTTAATAAAGTGCTTTATGATTATTTATTTCTCTCTATGCTGAAACAATATAACCCTAAATTGACAAATTAGCTATAAGAGGATATTTAGAATCATTTAGGTTAGGGAAAAAACCTCTAAGATCATTGAGTTCAACTATTAACCAAGTCTACCACTAAACCATGTCCCTAAGCACCACATCTCTGCATCTTTTAAATACCTTCAGGGGTGGTAGCTCAACCACTTCTCTGGGCAGCTTGTTCCTATGTTTGACCAGCACTTCAGTGAAAAAAAATTTCTAATATCCAATCTAAACCTTCCATGGTGCAATTAGAGGCCATTTCCTGTTGTCCTGTTGCTGAAAGATTGATTTCCACCATGCGACAACTTCCTTTCATGTAGTTGTAGAAAGAAATAATGCCCCCCTGAACCTCCCACCTCTCTCAGTCACTCCCCACAAGACTTGTGCTCTTGACCCTTCCCCAGCTCCATTGCCCTTCTCTGGACAAGTTCCAGCACCTCAATGTCTTTCTTGTAGTGAGGGGCCCACAACTGGACACATTACTCCAGGTGTGGCCTCACCAGTGCTGAGGACAGGGGGACAATCACTTCCCTAGCCCTGCTGGCCACACTATTTCTGCTACAAGTCAGGATGTCATTGGCCTTTTTGGCTACCTGGGCACACTGTGGCTCATGCTCAGCTGCTGTCAACCAACATCGCCAGGCCCTTTTCTGCCAGGCAGCTTTCCAGTCCCTCTTCCCCAAGACTGTAGTGCTGCATGGGGTTGTTGTGACCCAAGTGCAGGACTCAACACTTTGCCTTTTTGAACTTAACAAAATTGGCCTCAGCCCATGGATCCAGCCTGTCCAGATCCCTCTATAAAGCCTTCCTGCCCTCCAGCAGATCTACACTCCCACCCAGCTTGGTGTTGTCTGCAAACTGAGTGAGATGCACTTAATCTGCTTGTCCACATCATTGATAAAGATACTAAAGAGGACTGAACCCATAATGAGCCCTGGGGAACACCACTAGTGATTGTGTGCCAACTGGATGTAACTCCATTTAGCACCACTCTTTGGCATTGCCCATTCAGACAGTTCTATACTCAGCAAACGGTGCACCTGTCCAAGCGATGAACAGCCAGTTTCTCCAGGAGAACAATGTGGGAGACAGTATCAAAAGCTTTACTGATGTCCAGGTAGAATACATACACAGTCTTTCCCTCATCTACTACACTAGTCACTTTGGCATAGAACATTAATTTATTAACAGAACAGTCATTTATTTGGCACCACTAAAGTTGGTTTTACACTGCTAGCAGGATACTTTGTGGACGAATTGCTCACCATTTGCCACATCTACAGTTTTAAATGCTATGATTACAACACGTGAGAATACTGAGTGCTTTACTCACAATGGAGAATTGTGAATTATCCTACCTTTTCTTTGTAAAGGATCAAGATTGTTCATTCATCCAGTGACACATGAAGGCCTTCCTGGGAAGAAAGCTATCAAAAGAGTCTTGCATTTACTGCTGTGAAACAAACACAGTAGCCTCTACATAAAAATGCAGTAGTATTGGCAGTAAAGTTGCTGATTACATGGACATAATAATCTGTCTGGTAGCAAAAGTACCTAATAAAAAGGAGAAGAAGGACAAGATAATGCTGTGGCCATGGAGTGTGCGAGATGGAATGAATGAAGAAATATGGGAAGAATCCTGCTCCAAGTCTCACCACAAAAGGACCAGAGTCAGAGGAGAGGATTTGAAAGGCCTTGCTATACATATTCCACTTATCTGTGAGAGGCGTTATACCCACAAGCACAGCACTGTGAGATCATGCATTGTGTGACAATTTGCTTGTTCCTTGGTTAATTCTCTGGCTGTGTTTCACCTGTGGCATTTCCAGTCACATTTAAAAAAACCAACAAACCTGCGTCAGTCAGAGTCCTACAGACAAAGTT